>NC_044990.1:13363209-13431787 GCF_008728515.1 Papio anubis | reverse complement strand
ATAGTGCTGCAATAAACATACGTGTGCATGTGTCTTTATAGCAGCATAATTTATAATCCTTTGGGTATATCCCCAGTAATGGGATGGCTGGGTCATATGGTACATCTAGTTCTAGATCCTTGAGGAATCGCCATACTGTTTTCCATAATGGTTGAACTAGTTTACAATCCCACCAACAGTGTAAAAGTGTTCCTATTTCTCCACATCCTCTCCAGCACCTGTTGTTTCCTGACTTTTTAATGATCGCCATTCTAACTGGTGTGAGATGGTATCTCATTGTGGTTTTGATTTGCATTTCTCTGATGGCCAGTGATGATGAGCATTTTTTCATATGTCTGTTGGCTGTATGAATGTCCTCTTTTGAGAAATGTCTGTTCATATCCTTTGCCCACTTTTTGATGGGGTTGTTTGTTTTTTTCTTGTAAATTTGTTGGAGTTCTTTGTAGGTTCTGGATATTAGCCCTTTGTCAGATGAGTAGATTGCAAAAATTTTCTCCCATTCTGTAGGTTGCCTGTTCACTCTGATGGTAGTTTCTTTTGCTGTGCAGAAGCTCTTTAGTTTAATTAGATCCCATTTGTCAATTTTAGCTTTTGCTGCCGTTGCTTTTGGTGTTTTAGACATGAAGTCTTTGCCCATGCCTATGTCCTGAATGGTACTACCTAGGTTTTCCTCTAGGATTTTTATGGTATTAGGTCTAACATTTAAGTCTCTAATCCATCTTGAATTAATTTTCGTATAAGGAGTAAGGAAAGGATCCAGTTTCAGCTTTCTACTTATGGCTAGCCAATTTTCCCAGCACCATTTATTAAATAGGGAATCCTTTCCCCATTTCTTGTTTCTCTCAGGTTTGTCAAAGATCAGATGGCTGTAGATGTGTGGTATTATTTCTGAGGACTCTGTTCTGTTCCATTGGTCTATATCTCTGTTTTGGTACCAGTACCATGCTGTTTTGGTTACTGTAGCCTTGTAGTATAGTTTGAAGTCAGGTAGCGTGATGCCTCCAGCTTTGTTCTTTTGACTTAGGATTGTCTTGGACATGCGGGCTCTTTTTTGGTTCCATATGAACTTTAAAGCAGTTTTTTCCAATTCTGTGAAGAAACTCATTGGTAGCTTGATGGGGATGGCATTGAATCTATAAATAACCTTGGGCAGTATGGCCATTTTCACGATATTGATTCTTCCTATCCATGAGCATGGTATGTTCTTCCATTTGTTTGTGTCCTCTTTTATTTCAGTGAGCAGTGGTTTGTAGTTCTCCTTGAAGAGGTCCTTTACATCCCTTGTAAGTTGGATTCCTAGGTATTTTATTCTCTTTGAAGCAATTGTGAATGGAAGTTCATTCCTGATTTGGCTCTCTGTTTGTCTGTTATTGGTGTATAAGAATGCTTGTGATTTTTGCACATTAATTTTGTATCCTGAGACTTTGCTGAAGTTGCTTATCAGCTTAAGGAGATTTTGGGCTGAGACAATGGGGTTTTCTAAATATACAATCATGTCATCTGCAAACAGGGACAATTTGACTTCTTCTTTTCCTAACTGAATACCCCTGATTTCTTTCTCTTGCCTAATTGCCCTAGCCAGAACTTCCAACACTATGTTGAATAGGAGTGGTGAGAGAGGGCATCCCTGTCTTGTGCCAGTTTTCAAAGGGAATTTTTCCAGTTTTTGCCCATTCAGTATGATATTGGCTGTGGGTTTGTCATAAATAGCTCTTATTATTTTGAGGTACGTTCCATCAATACCGAATTTATTGAGCGTTTTTAGCATGAAGGGCTGTTGAATTTTATCAAAAGCCTTTTCTGCATCTATTGAGATAATCATGTGGTTCTTGTCTTTGGTTCTGTTTATATGCTGGATTATGTTTATTGATTTGCGAATGTTGAACCAGCCTTGCATCCCAGGGATGAAGCCCACTTGATCATGGTGGATAAGCTTTTTGATGTGTTGTTGAATCCGGTTTGCCAGTATTTTATTGAGGATTTTTGCATCGATGTTCATCAGGGATATTGGTCTAAAATTCTCTTTTTTTGTTGTATCTCTGCCAGGCTTTGGTATCAGGATGATGTTGGCCTCATAAAATGAGTTAGGGAGGATTCCCTCTTTTTCTATTGATTGGAATAGTTTCAGAAGGAATGGTACCAACTCCTCCTTGTACCTCTGGTAGAATTCAGCTGTGAATCCATCTGGTCCTGGACTTTTTTTGGTTGGTAGGCTATTAATTATTGCCTCAATTTCAGAGCCTACTATTGGTCTATTCAGGGATTCAACTTCTTCCTGGTTTAGTCTTGGAAGAGTGTAAGTGTCCAGGAAATTATCCATTTCTTCTAGGTTTTCCAGTTTATTTGCGTAGAGGTGTTTATAGTATTCTCTGATGGTAGTTTGTATTTCTGTGGGGTCGGTGGTGATATCCCCTTTATCATTTTTAATTGCGTCGATTTGATTCTTCTCTCTTTTCTTCTTTATTAGTCTTGCTAGTGGTCTGTCAATTTTGTTGATCTTTTCAAAAAACCAACTCCTGGATTCATTGATTTTTTGGAGGGTTTTTTGTGTCTCTATCTCCTTCAGTTCTGCTCTGATCTTAGTTATTTCTTGCCTTCTGCTAGCTTTCGAATGTGTTTGCTCTTGCTTCTCTAGTTCTTTTAATTGCGATGTTAGAGTATCAATTTTAGATCTTTCCTGCTTTCTCTTGTGGGCATTTAGTGCTATAAATTTCCCTCTACACACTGCTTTAAATGTGTCCCAGAGATTCTGGTATGTTGTATCTTTGTTCTCATTGGTTTCAAAGAACATCTTTATTTCTGCCTTCATTTCGTTATGTACCCAGTAGTCATTCAGGAGCAGGTTGTTCAGTTTCCATGTAGTTGAGCGGTTTTGATTGAGTTTCTTAGTCCTGAGTTCTAGTTTGATTGCACTGTGGTCTGAGAGACAGTTTGTTATAATTTCTGTTCTTGTACATTTGCTGAGGAGTGCTTTACTTCCAATTATATGGTCAATTTTGGAGTAAGTACGATGTGGTGCTGAGAAGAATGTATATTCTGTTGATTTGGGGTGGAGAGTTCTATAGATGTCTATTAGGTCTGCTTGCTGCAGAGATGAGTTCAATTCCTGGATATCCTTGTTAACTTTCTGTCTCGTTGATCTGTCTAATGTTGACAGTGGAGTGTTGAAGTCTCCCATTATTATTGTATGGGAGTCTAAGTCTCTTTGTAAGTCTCTAAGGACTTGCTTTATGAATCTGGGCGCTCCTGTATTGGGTGCATATATATTTAGGATAGTTAGCTCTTCCTGTTGAATTGATCCCTTGACCATTATGTAATGGCCTTCTTTGTCTCTTTTGATCTTTGATGGTTTAAAGTCTGTTTTATCAGAGACTAGGATTGCAACCCCTGCTTTTTTTTGTTCTCCATTTGCTTGGTAAATCTTCCTCCATCCCTTTATTTTGAGCCTATGTATGTCTCTGCGTGTGAGATGGGTCTCCTGAATACAGCAGACTGATGGGTCTTGACTCTTTATCCAGTTTGCCAGTCTGTGTCTTTTAATTGGAGCATTTAGTCCATTTACATTTAAGGTTAAGATTGTTATGTGTGAACTTGATCCTGCCATTATGATATTAACTGGTTATTTTGCTCGTTAGTTGATGCAGTTTCTTCCTAGCCTCGATGGTCTTTACATTTTGGCATGTTTTTGCAATGGCTGGTACCGGTTGTTCCTTTCCATGTTGAGTGCTTCCTTCAGGGTCTCTTGTAAGGCAGGCCTAGTGGTGACAAAATCTCTAAGCATTTGCTTATCTGTAAAGGATTTTATTTCTCCTTCACTTATGAAACTTAGTTTGGCTGGATATGAAATTCTGGGTTTAAAATTCTTTTCTTTAAGAATGTTGAATATTGGCCCCCACTCTCTTCTGGCTTGGAGAGTTTCTGCCGAGAGATCTGCTGTGAGTCTGATGGGCTTCCCTTTGTGGGTAACCCGACCTTTCTCTCTGGCTGCCCTTAAGATTTTTTCCTTCATTTCAACTTTGGTGAATCTGGCAATTATGTGTCTTGGAGTTGCTCTTCTCGAGGAGTATCTTTGTGGCGTTCTCTGTATTTCCTGGATTTGAATGTTGGCCTGCCCTACTAGGTTGGGGAAGTTCTCCTGGATGATATCCTGAAGAGTGTTTTCCAACTTGGTTCCATTTTCCCCCTCACTTTCAGGCACCCCAATCAGACGTAGATTTGGTCTTTTTACATAATCCCATACTTCTTGCAGGCTTTGTTCATTTCTTTTTCTTCTTTTTTCTTTTGGTTTCTCTTCTCGCTTCATTTCATTCATTTGATCCTCAATCGCTGATACTCTTTCTTCCAGTTGATCGAGTCGGTTACTGAAGCTTGTGCATTTGTCACGTATTTCTCGTGTCATGGTTTTCATCTCTTTCATTTCGTTTATGACCTTCTCTGCATTAATTACTCTAGCCGTCAATTCTTCCACTATTTTTCAAGATTTTTAGTTTCTTTGCGCTGGGTACGTAATTCCTCCTTTAGCTCTGAGAAATTTGATGGACTGAAGCCTTCTTCTCTCATCTCGTCAAAGTCATTCTCCGTCCAGCTTTGATCCGTTGCTGGCGATGAGCTGCGCTCCTTTGCCGGGGGAGATGTGCTCTTATTTTTTGAATTTCCAGCTTTTCTGCCCTGCTTTTTCCCCATCTTTGTGGTTTTATCTGCCTCTGGTCTTTGATGATGGTGATGTACTGATGGGGTTTTGGTGTAGGTGTCCTTCCTGTTTGATAGTTTTCCTTCTAACAGTCAGGACCCTCAGCTGTAGGTCTGTTGGAGATTGCTTGAGGTCCACTCCAGACCCTGTTTGCCTGGGTATCAGCAGCAGAGGCTGCAGAAGATAGAATATTTCTGAACAGCGAGTGTACCTGTCTGATTCTTGCTTTGGAAGCTTCCTCTCAGGGGTGTACTCCACCCTGTGAGGTGTGGGGTGTCAGACTGCCCCTAGTGGGGGATGTCTCCCAGTTAGGCTACTCAGGGGTCAGGGACCCACTTGAGCAGGCAGTCTGTCCCTTCTCAGATCTCAACCTCCGTGTTGGGAGATCCACTGCTCTCTTCAAAGCTGTCAGACAGAGTCGTTTGCGTCTGCAGAGGTTTCTGCTGCTTTTGTTGTTGTTGTTGTTGTTGTTGTGTAGCTGTGCCCTGTCCCCAGAGGTGGAGTCTACAGAGACAGGCAGGTTTCCTTGAGCTGCTGTGAGCTCCACCCAGTTGGAGCTTCCCAGCAGCTTTGTTTACCTACTTAAGCCTCAGCAATGGCGGGCGCCCCTCCCCCAGCCTCGCTGCTGCCTTGCCGGTAGATCACAGACTGCTGTGGTAGCAATGAGGGAGGCTCCGTGGGCGTGGGACCCTCCCGGCCAGGTGTGGGATATGATCTCCTGGTGTGCCTGTTTGCTTAAAGCGCAATATTGGGGTGGGAGTTACCCGATTTTCCAGGTGTTGTGTGTCTCAGTTCCCCTGGCTAGGAAAAGGGATTCCCTTCCCCCTTGCGCTTCCCAGGTGAGGCGATGCCTCGCCCTGCTTCAGCTCTCGCTGGTCAGGCTGCAGCAGCTGACCAGCACCGATCGTCCGGCACTCCCCAGTGAGATGAACCCAGTACCTCAGTTGAAAATGCAGAAATCACCGGTCTTCTGTGTTGCTCACGCTGGGAGTTGGAGACTGGAGCTGTTCCTATTCGGCCATCTTGCTCCGCCCCCCCCCTCTAATCTTTTCTTTACACAGTAGATATTATTTGGATTATGTCTCTTCTCTGCTTAAGACCCATCACTTGGCTTCCCCTTAATTCAGATAAGAAAGCTTTAATGATTCACTGTAACTTACAAGGTCCTGCTCATCTAACCTTATCTCATTCCACTCTCCAATTTGTTCATGAAGCAACGGCATATTGGGGTTTTCACGTTCCTTAAACACACCAGGTCCTTTCCTGCCTCAGGATCTTGTGTTTGCCTTTGGGCCGTAATGACTTTTGCCACTTCTCTTCATCTTATTTTCTTTTTTTTTTTTTTTTTTTTTTTGAGACGGAGTCTCGCTCTGTAGCCCAGGCTGGAGTGCAGTGGCCGGATCTCAGCTCACTGCAAGCTCCGCCTCCCGGGTTCACGCCATTCTCCGGCCTCAGCCTCCCGAGTAGCTGGGACTACAGGCGCCCGCCACCTCGCCCGGCTAGTTTTTTGTATTTCTTAGTAGAGATGGGGTTTCACTGTGTTAGCCAGGATGGTCTCGATCTCCTGACCTCGTGATCCACCCATCTCGGCCTCCCAAAGTGCTGGGATTATAGGCTTGAGCCACCGCGCCCAGCCTCTTCATCTTATTTTCTAAGTCTCAAGGCAAAGCTCACTCTACAGGGAGGCCTTCCCTTGGCCCAATATCTAAAGTGGCTTTCCCCAGGTACTCTGTTTCATCACCCTTCATGTTTCCTGCATAGCACTCAGTTGTGATTATGTCATTATTCATTTCTTATTTGTTGACTGTTTACCCCACAGTCAAGAATGTATGTAACATGAGAGGAGAGTCTGGGACAACATTACTCACCAGCAAATCCTCATGGACTAGTTTGGTGCTCATACCTAGTAGAAGCTAAATAAATACTTCTTTTTTTGTTAAATGAATGAATATTTGGTCCTTTTTTTTCTTCCCTGTAAAATGAGTAGTGTAATTCTTACCAAATAATAAAAAGGTAAGAATTAGTGAAATCAATATTTCAATTAAAAAAATATATATTTATATATAAATTATATATGATATATATATGTTATATATGATATATATATATATATATTTTTTTTTCTGACTAAAGTTGTGCTCTTCTGGCCAGGAACAGTGGCTCATGCCTATAATCCCAGCACTTTGGGAGGCCGAAGAGGGCAGATCACTTGAGGTCAGGAATTTGAGACAAGCCTGGCCAACATGGTGAAACTCTGTCTCCACTAAAAATACAAAAATTAGCTGGGTGTGGTGGTGCATGCCTGTAATCCCAGATACTTGGGAGGCTGAGGTGGGAGGATCACTTGAACCCAGGAGGGTGGAGGTTGCAGTAAGCCATGATTGTGCCACTGTACTGCAGCTTGGGTGACAGAGCGAGACTCTCAAAGGAAAAAAAAAAAAAAAAGAAAAGTGCCGTTCCGTAAATTTCTCCTTTTCTTTCCCCTCTCCTCCCTCTCCTTTTCCTTCTGCTCTCCCTCCCTCCCGCTATGCACTCCTGTGACGACACCTATTATCATGACTCTACAATCTACACCTCTAGTCCTACCTTTCACCCTGAGCACTAGACCTGAGTTTCCAACAAAGCAAAATGGAATGAAAGCTTTCCTTCAGATAAAGCTGTTACTTTTTTTGTATTAATAACATCGACATTTCTCCCAGACACTTGGAGTGTCATTCTCTGTTTTCACCTTCTGAAACAAAGTGGTTAACAAATCTGTCTTACAAATGTGCTTTGGGTTGGGCTTTTGCTCGTATTCAGAATTTCACTATTCAGGACCTTAAGCCTCATGGCCTTCTAACACTATTTCTTCTGATCAAAGTATTCTTTCAATTACTATCTGGGTTGTCTCTGGGTTATCTCTTTAAATATACTTTTTTTGTGTGTGTGTGATGGATGCTTGCTCTGTCACTCAGGCTGAAGTGTGGCACGATCTTGGCTCACTGCAACCTTTGCTTCCCACATTCAAGTGATTTTTGTGCCTCAGCCTCCCACGTAGCTCGGATTACAGGCGTGTGTCACTGCGCCCAGCTAATTTTTGTGTTTTGGAGTTTCACCATGTTGGCCAGGCTGGTCTCAAACTCCTCACCTCAGGTGATCTGCCCACCTCGGCCTCCCAAAATGCTGGGATTACAGGTGTGAGCCACTGCACCTGGCTTAAATATAGATCTTAACACTCTCCTGCTTGGAGATATTTGAAGCTTTCCCTTAGCTTCAGATTATACATCGAACTTCTGAGCAAGGCCGTCAAGGCTCTCCATAATCTGGCCTCCGTTCATCTCTAGTGTTCTTGTCCATGATAACCCATTGCAGCCTGCACTCAGTCACATGGGATACACCTTAAGATTCGTTACTATTTGAATTAATACATGCTTTATGACAGAGTTATCTTCTTCTGAAATGTGTACCAGCTAAAACCTTAACATTTAAGAAGCCCCACTTAAATACTATCTTCCCCTAAAGTCATTCTGGTTGACTTTCATCTGTTCTTTGTTACTTTGCTACTAACACTTTTATCACTTTCTTCCTTACAGCCTGTGTTGTTTGTTTGTTTTTCCCTTGTATTTAAAAATGACCGCAGAATACAAGTTCTTAGAAGATTTCAACAATTGAATTCAGAAGTATGTTGAGTAAATAGACATACTTCCTCTTTTTTCCAATCCTCAGTTCTGGTTTTCTCCTAGAGAAAATGAGTGTAACTTCCAGAACTTTCTTCATGCCTTGATAAATGTCTGTTTTTAGAACCCTAGATGGGTGATAATGGACATATGTCCTCACAACCTGCGTCTTAACTTGGAAATGTTTTTTGGATATCTTTCCTGCCAGTAGATAGGGATTTGCTTTCTCCTTTCCTACCGCTCCGTTGTAGATGTCACAGACACTACTGATTGTCCTCCAATCATCTTATTTTTTGTCTACAGTAATAGAATCCGAGTCCTAACTGGGCACATGAATGTCAGGAATGAAGGCTACATTTCAGTTTCCTTGTATTCAGGCATGGCCGTATTGCCTAGTTATAGCCAATAGAATTTAAAAAATGTCTAGTCACAGCCAATAGGATTAAGGAAAGGTCTAGTCGTAGCCAATAGAATTAAGGAAAGGTAGTTCGTGTAACCTTTGGGAAGTCCTTAAAGGGAAGGGCGTATTTTTCTTCTTCTCTTTCTTCCTTTCTGCTGGCATGAATATAGATGTGATGCCTGGAACTGGAGCAGCCACTCAGGTTTATGATAATTTTGGAAAAAGAGGCCATATATGATAGGGGAACAATGAATAAAAAAAAAAAAGCCTGGACCCTTGACTCTCTAGAACACCACTTCAGCCTTGAACTGCCTACTTCCGTATTTTTAAAAATAAATTCTTATGTATTATAGCACAGGACTTATAAGTCCCCATTTTTCTTACAGTTTTTAGTTTTTATTATTTTTTTAGAGATGGGGGTCTTGCTATGTTGTCCAGGCTGGAGTGCAGTGACTCTTCACAGGTGTGATCATAGCTCACTGCAGCTTTGAACTCCTGTGCTCAAGCAATTCTTCTGCCTCAGCCTCTCTAGTACTGGCACTATAGGTATGCTCCCCTACACAGGGCTTTTTATTTTTACATAGATAAAAGATAAGCTTTCATCTTGTTTAAGCCACTATTATTTTAGATTTTTTCCTGTTGCAGTTGAACCTAATCTTTGATAAATGGTCACATCTTAAAGATTTTGCTGGTTATTCCATATATTTTTTCTCTCCTAGTCCCTAAAGTCTTAAAGGGTTACCTTTGGTCTTATTCATCTTTGTCTTTCTTTGTCTTTATCTATCATCTAAATCCCACAAATACCCAGCACAGTCTCTGGAACCTGGTCAAAGTTCAATCAGTATTTGTTAACTTGAATTAAACCTGTGTAATGCTGATCATGAGATTTGCAGCCTCTACACACCATATGAACAGGGGGAAAAAAAACAGTGTGAAATAGTATAATTCCTAAACTGCAACAAATAAGTGGACTCCCTTCCTCTTGAATTTAACCCATAATACTGCCACAACAGCAAAGCTGATATGTTGGTAATTAAAATATTTATCTTAGTGAAGTCTGGAGGGTTTTGCTTAGTTTTCAAATCTCTGTGTAATATAACTACATCTTACTTATCCAAATAAATGTCTCCTATGAATTTCTATGCCTTGACAGCTTCTTCTATAAAATTATACTACAATAGTTCTTGTGTGAAAGTGGAGGGTTGGACCAAAGCAGTGGTTCTTATTCTTTTGTGGGTCAAAGGTAGGAAGACCATATAACTTATCTACTGAACTGGAATACTTTTGAGAGTGACATGGGGCATTATTAATAATCAAGCCAGGACAATGGGCATAAAGATGACTGTCCTCAGCAAACTGTGACATGAGCTCTGCTTGTCATAGGCCTCTTTGAGAAATGAATAAAGTCCTAGGCTCTTTCTTCAGAAAATGCATGTGCCCTAAATTTCACATTCAATTTGAAGAGTCCATGACACATGTCAGTCTGTCTATGGGATTTGAAGGAATCCACTTTCCTAGACTAAGAACTCATGGGTCAAATAACCCCAACTTCCATCTCCATGAAAGTTCTGTAATTCCATCAGTTTAGTATGGTGATCAGGAGACTCCATGAGTTATTGGCACAGCGAATTCTGGCAAATTCTCACTCTCTAGCTGCTCCATCCTGGGCTGCAGATCAGCAGTGGGCATGCCTTTCCACTACTACTTGGGCTTTATACTTTAAGGTCTTAAGATGTAGCCTCTCTCCATGGCCACACATGAAAAAGGAAGAGACTAGACAAACCATCACAGTAAACTTACTTCCGTCACACAGCAGCTAAATGCCAAGGTAAGCTGCTGCCAAGAACTCTTTGTCTATCTAAGGAATGGAGCTGGCTAGGGGCTTTCCATCATGTGCTTTCCAACTCTACCAGTCCTCATTTCCCTACTCCTGGCATCCCCAGACCAGTGGTGCTAACAGACACAGTAACTGTGAATGGTTTCCTGTGCAGGGAAATATGGCGCTCAGTCATATTCAACTTTCAGTGTCCACAACACCGGGAATTTTGAATGCAAATGTCTGTTTTTCAATTGCATACGAAATCATGGACTTGATTTTCCATTTCAAAAGCATAGGTAAGAAATACTGGCAGTTTGAAAAGTATTTAGAAAATGAAAATCAGGATGACAAAGGAAGGAGTAACTTTAAATTCATAAAGATAAAAAAGGAAAGGAGAATATACCTGAATGAAATCCAATAAATAATGTGGAATAGAGATGGTTATCATTTTAAAAGGTTTGAACCCTCATTTCTATTGCCAAGGCAACCATCACATTATGGAATTGCAAAGCAACAAAGCAAAAGCAAAAATAATTGGAACAACAAAACTCTAAAGGAGGACAATTTGTGTAGAGATGGGAATTTAATAAACAAGAATATGAAAAGCTGCTTTGTTCAAACTAAATTTTTACTTGTAAGCAAAATAAAATGTTTTTGGAAAAATTAATATTCTCTTTTACATTTTTGGAAAAATATCAGAGAAAATATAACATGCTATTCAAACTATGTATTAGATCCTACTGAATTCATATGGGATTTTTTTGGTCCATGCTCTCAAAGATGTGGGTGTTTCATACACATTGATATTTAATATTTATTTAAAAGTCTGTGTGATCAACATTTTATTAAGATACTTCTTTCCTCCAGAAATTTTACTTTTAATTAAAACAAGTGGATAGATTGAACAACTCTTATTTCTTTTTTTTATTATTTGTAAGAGGCACTTTATCAAAGGACTAGGTCCTAAGCATTCAAGATAGATATTGCATGGGTTAATTTCAGAAGGAATATGGTAAACAGCTACCTGGATGTTAAGAAGTAATAGTCATCACCTGATTTTTGCCCAAAGCTAAATAGGAGCTAAGCATGTATACTTATGTAAAGTTTACATCAGGCTATGCAGAAACACGTATCTTTTTTCAAGCTATTTTCTAAAGTTCTTAGATTTTGTTATTCTTTTCTTTCTATCCATCCAACCTTGATCCTCAACTCCAGCAAATACACACACACACACACAGAGAGAGAGAGAGAGAGAGAGAGAGTAATATAGGAGGAGGTGATAGAGGCTAAGCTATTAGTAACTTGAAAGTCTTTTAGTGTCTCTGGGGCAGTTTGGAAAACAATCATATAATTTTGTATCATTGGATGAATGTCAGTTGCTGCCCAGTGTTTTAACCCTTATAAGGGCAGCCTCACTGATGCATTTGTCCAAACACATTTTGTATAGCATCCTTACTTTCATGTCCCAAAGTCCTATCATTTGATTGCGTGGAGAAAAACCACAATGTAAAGGCAATCGACTGTTCCGACAATTCATCATGCCAAATGAGGAGAAGATTGCATTTCCATACCGAAAAGCCAGGCAAGACATGAAGGATTCAGGTGCTCCCCTGAGGATCTGTGACTGGAGTAGGAAAATCCAGCAGAGATGGCAGTCAGCGCCACCCTGAGCCTGCTTTCTGTAGTGTGTATCTGTGCCACAGGAGGACTCCCTTGGTTCCTGACCCAGTTTCTCCCTTAGACTTTGTTCTCAAGGACAGTCTAAAGCCCTGGCAGTCGACTTGTCATGAGAACCGTTGCATTGCTGTAATACACTTGCTGGACCCCCTCTTGCTCCACAAAATGGTCAGCATAGAAATGAACAAATCTATTCTCTTTGGAAATGTCCCCAATCGGCTCACTTGCCCTGCTTGCAGCCAACCATGGGCTATCACGTGTATCTGAAAACCAATTAGAAAGGCTGCCCTCTTCCAAAAATTTCACCTTAATAGCATGCTTGCCAATCAGACATGGCCTCACAGGAAGCTCTCTTTTACTTGATAAAGCTTCCTCTCCTTTCTAACACCCTTGAGCCTCTGCTGAAATGATGACAAGGCAGATGCGTTTCCTCGCTGCAAGTCTGTAAATAAGCAACCTTTGTTCATGTTGGCTTGGACTCGTTTTGCCTTTGACAACTTTGATGCTGCTCCTGTCATTCACATCTGTTTTCATTTTAGCTTTGTCTACAGCCTCCCCCATGGAACGGCCCTCCTGTGCCTGACCCCAGGCATACATGCTGCTGCCGTACTCTCTTTTAGGGACTGGCTTTTGGATATCAGGCTTGCGACACAACAGTGAATGCAGCCACCATGAGTCAGGGCCAGGATCAGTCTAAGAGGGATGGTGCAGTGGTCAGTTTCACTGGTTCCTTGTTGCTGTTTTCATGACCGTTCTGTCCTATGCAAGAAAAGGGCATCTTTTCCATCTGTGTATCCTCCAGGCCCGGTTTTCTGATCTTCCTGATCCTGCGAGTTTATGCTGTGGGTTTGATTAAATCTTTTCTGCCTACATGAGTTTGAGTGGGGTTGTTTCACTTGCCAAAAATCTCCTGATAGAGACAGTCTCTTTGAAAGGAAAAGGAGTTCAATGTCTAGTTCTCTTGGCCTCACCGGGCAAGCTGCTTCCTGAAAGTGCTGACCTCATTTCTTAAGGGGATACATAAGCATTTATTCATATGATGGGATTTCAAGAGGGTGAAAACAGAGCACTCGAAGGTGGTTGCAGGGCACAGAAAGGGTGTCCAAGGGCTTCAAATACTTCCCTTAAGGCCTGTCCTGCTTACAAGAAATGCAATCAGGGGGAGCAGAATGACGCAGAGAAGTCTGGAAGCTCAGGATTGCATTAAGCGACTTTCCCATATGTGAGTTATTTGTCTATTGGAAATAAATCTATCTGAATGCTGTATTGATCTCCTTGCCTGGCTGGCAAAAATCCCAGTGAGAGGATTTACCACTGAGGATGGCTCTGGGTCAATGCCTTCATAATGATATCCATTTTTAGAGGCTCCTTTGGAGTTTCGAAAATGCTTAGATAGAGTGAGTGGTTTCTGAATTGCTATAGCAGTGAGATATTCTACTTTGGCTTTGGGAATCAGAACTACAGTTAATTAATGCCTTTCCTTCAGGCTGAGAGCAAGAATGTTACAACACCTGAGGCTGCATTCAACTTCAGATTAGCATATATTACACCCAGTGATCACTGAAAATGCTCTAAAGATGTGCAGTGACAATTTCAAACCAAATCCAGTTTACGACTGCTTTGTTATCTGTGAAATACATTCCGAATGCAGAAGGAAAAGGCAGCCAAAGATAAATGACCCTGTTTTATTATTCTGCATTTGTTATCAGTATATCTTAATTACTTTTCCTAAAGTATGTGTTTTTGATATCAATCTGTGAAATATACTTTTTGGGGGCTTGTTTTTAGAGAGGATCTTGATTTTAGGGAAGATGAAGCTGAAGGAAATCATGCTAGAAAGTTTAGTGTTAGTGAAATCACGTTGTCTCATACATGTATGTATGCATATTCTCTAAATCAGTGCCTTTAGTTCTGGATATAAAATAGCTGAATTGTGTTGTTAGTTTTTCAATGAAACCTTAAGGTTAAAAACACTGAAGTGAGAGAGGGAGAAAACAGGAAAAGTCAGGCATTCTTGGGAAATGACAGTGATACTCGGCTCACTGCAGCCTCCACCTCCCCAGTTCAAACGATTCTGCGACCTCAGCTTCCCAAGTAGCTGGGATTACAGGAGCCTGCCACTAAGCCTGGCTAAGATAGTAATATTCTTCATCACTGATTTATTCCCATAAAGATTTTTTAGTTGCTTATAAGTGCAACACTATGAGTGAGCAGCATGGAGACTTAAGCATGATTTATTGTTGATGTCACACAAAACCATAAATAGCAAAGATCTTAAAGTAATTTGGAGGACAAAGTCTAAATAGTTGCATTAATCTCTTTATTTCAGACATTCCGCTAGCATACTATCTGACTTGTAGTTGGCACTCAGCAAATATTTTAATACATAAATAAATGATATAATGATCTTGGAGGATGTGTGACATAGGTCAGCTTTTCACCGGGTTTTGCAGCCTTTTTTTTTTAAAATAAAGTGATTAATTCAGCAAAAGTGATGTGAGGAACTACTTTGTTTCAGGGACCTCAGAAGTGGCATTGAATCAAACAAGAGTTCCTGCCGTCTGGGGCCTCACAAGACAGTGGAGGCTGAGAACTCTTCTGTTTTCTGGTAATCTGGTGCCCCACTGATCAGTTTCCACCTGAGATGTTGGAAGGATGGTACTAGCTTTGGGGGACTGGGCCCTGGTTGCATGGATACCAGCTAATCAGGGAGTTGAGGCCTTTGAATTTGAATACCTTCTAAAACAAAGGTACCAAGAAAAAAGGAATACGATGAACGAGAAAAGAAGTAAGAAAGTTGCAGTGAACCAAATTAGACTAACCAGAAAGATGAGAAGCTGGTTGACCCTAAATCCTTGATGCGCACTCAGTGACTGCCCTGTGAAGCCAGAGCAGATTACAGTATCTCGAACAGAATGGGCAACCTCTCCTTATAAAGATTTTTCTAATTAATCACGAGGCGTGTTACCAAGAAGGCTTGTTTAGATTTGTTTATTTTAATACACTAATAAAGCCCAAGCAGAACAGAGAGCAAAATCAGGTCTTAACCAACAACAAAAGCAACCAGACACCTGGCATTACTGCTAACGTTGAACAGAACTGTTCTACTGTAACTGTGACCCTCTGAATACTGTCTATCAAGCATAACCTGTTGATTTAAAGCAGAATCCATAACTGTTTACTAAATAAAATTATATAATTATTATTGGCACATCCTTTTATTAATTTTTTTGAGGTGTTTGTCTCATTGAAAGTATATTTTCTTTTTTTTTTTCTGATTTGTTTTTCTCATTTTTGATCTGTCTTCCATCTGTCGGGGTTTACTAGTTTGAATCTCACACAGGTCGTTGCCCCCAGTCTCCAAACCCTTTGCCCCATCCTCCAACCATGCTATTTTTTACTTCTCTAGTTCTTAAAAGATCTATAACCTTCCATCTTGTCTGGGCTTAAAAATGATTTGATGGCCTTTGTGTTTTCTTTTTCTTATGGTAAATTCATTATATCCAATCAGATTTAAAGAGCTCCATGTTGTATATCCAAATTATTTTTGCTCTTTCTCACTTATTTCCATCTGTATTCCAATGATCCTACAGCATTCATTTCCTCTTACCTGTGCTATTCCACTATGCTAACCTGATCTATTACAATATGCTAACCAGTAGTTTCTTTCTTGGTTCCATTTTGCAGATTAAAACCAAATTAATCATTATAAAACAAAAATGTGATCATGTAGCTTCCTGTCCTTCAATTTTCCATGACATTTTATTTCTATCAAAACGAATACAAAGTCCATAGATTGGCACCCAGATTTCCACACTCTGGTCTTATCTCTATTCTTGGATTCTTCTTCTTTTTTTTTTTTTGTTTCTAGTTTCCTGAAACATACCCGATACTCTGCCAACTGGGTTTCATGTTACTATGGAACTGCACAGTCCATTGCTGTGGCCACTAGCCAGCAGTGATGTAAGAGGAAATATATAAGTGTGCAATGGATAGACTACAAATAAAAATAGAGTTTAGACCCACAATATGCAGCAACTAGCCCAGGAAACCAACAAATCATCTATAGTAACCAGCCCGGGAGGCCAGCCTACTATCTGTAAGTCAGATTTGTAGGAAGTCAGACTGATATCTCTAGCAACAATCCAGGAAGCCAAACAATAATGCCTGTAACAATCAGCCCCAGACAGCCAGGACTTGATTCACAACTGATAGCTTCTATAACGTTTGTTCCAAGTTCCAACTTAAGACCAACCAGGAAAAGCCAAAAATGTACCCCTAACCAATAACATAAGATGCTGTGTTCTAGTTAGCCTGCCTGCAGCTTCCCCCCTCCAACAGCCTCTGCATAGGGCACGCCTGAAGCCTTCCCTTTCTTCTACTCTAAAGCTCTCCCACTCCTCTGCCTGCATTTGAGTCTCTGCCAAAACACAGATGATGCTGCCTGACTCCTTGCTGCAGCAAGCTCTAAGTAAATAGCCTTAGTCTGTTGTCTGTTTTCATTTGGTGGGTCTTCATCTATTTCCATATTTTATTAAAATTACATAAAACTGAAAGTTAAGGTCTTTAGTTACACTAGCAAATTTCAAGAGCTCAATAGCCTCAGGTAGCTAGTGGCTACCATATCAGACAGCATAGATATGGAACATTTCTATTATCCCAGAACATTTCACTGGGCAACTCTACACATGTCTAGGGTTTCCTCACTGTATGTTACTCCTCCTACTTAAATTGCCTTCCTCTCACATTTTCACCTGTCAAATTTTTACTCAGCCCTCATGGACTAGATTTAACACATCCTTCAAGAAGCCTTCACTGACTCCTCTATTTAGACGACATTTCTAATTACTTATATTACACTTTTCTTCTAGCTCCATGGTCTCGTCCATCCTGCTGTATCGTAGACTCCTGCCTCTGCAACAGGACTTAGTTACATTTTACCCCACAGAATCTTGTGCTTAGGACACAGTAGGCCCTTAATAGCTTTTTTTTTTTTTTTTTTTAAACTTGCATGTGGTTTGTGGGAAAATAAGGGTCATATTGACTTACTTTAAGTTGTCATGGAATGATAGACCGAATTGCATCTTCTGTTTTCCATTTGGGCACATGGCTTTGTTCTTTCCTCCCTGTTTTTGCATCTGTTATCCTTTAGACCACCTCATTTGCCACTAGGAGTATGTTTATAAAGTTAGCTGGGGAGTAGTTCAGAGTCTCCTTTGCTGTTTCTTAAAAGTCATGTGTGCCTTCAAAACCTTTCCATGGGGCGACTGCTGGGAAGGAGGCTACAGGTCTAGGATTCTCAAGATACTTTGGAGGTGGATGGCTTTTTAATATATCTTCAAATACCAGACAGAGCCATAACTCGGTGAATTCTTCATGTTTTCCCCTTGCCTAGAATGTGACCTAGAGCTTCTCCACCCTTATATCATCTCTGTGCCTGGTACACTTTCTGCAAAAATCAGGTCAAACATCACATTGTCTGTGAAGCCTTCCTCTGTCTCACCAAGTGGAGTCACTCCATTTGGCTGTTTATCAGTATCTGCTTGCACATCTCTTTATTCTCACATTATGGTGGGTAAACTTAAATGCTAGTTTTCAAAGTAATGCTACTAGGAAGAATACATGCTGCCAGCAGAAGGAAATTTGCCCACTTCCTTTTCGATGGTTGTTGCTGCTATTATTTTTAGATACTTTAGAATAAAAGGCACTACAGCTCAGAGAGTGAACTCTACTGTTTCTCCCTGCTGCCACTGACCTAAATCCAAGGGTCAGGAGCACATCATTCCCTCGAGTGGGGGTAGCAAACCGTTTCCTTATTGCACACCAGTAGATTATTTGTCTGAGGGAAAGCAATTGCTATTCAGTGGGTTCCTGAGGTTGGGAAATTTGCAAGAAACAGAAATTGACCTGAGTGTTGGAACTTAATTTTTTGCCAGAGGGCATGGGGTATCCTGGAATAGGGGGTGAGACTGTGATGCTAGGTCACTAGTTGGGATGAGACATAGAGGAGGGGAACAGTAGGAAGAAATGGAGCCAGAGAAGAACATGAACCATCCATGTGGGACACTTATGGAAGGACTAGACAGAGGGGCTTCTTTCTTTTGAGAATTCAAGAGAGTGAGATGCCTTGTGGAACAGTAATTTATTCTATCACCATTAGCCTCATATTTTGCCAGGTTATGTAGAAATTTCTTGAACCCTTCAACAAAGAACTACCTAAATCTTTATTATTGTTCAGTGGTATTTAAGCAAGAAAGCATTTGTAGTGGGGTAGGTGTGTCCTGCTTGTATACTCATCAGACATTGGCCTACATTCTCACCTTGGGCTACTGAGTACCAGGATAGAGACACCCAGCTGGAGAAATAGTGCGAATATGCTCTTTTATGTTGTGTCCTCAGAGAATGTAGGCAAAAGGGGAAGAGCTGCCCCTTACACAAATTAGCATAGAGTTACAATAATAATTCATTCATTTATTCAATAACATTTGGAATAAACTTTGGAAAAATGATTGGCTTGGCCTAGGTGGTGAGTGACTTGAAGGCTGACACTGTGTCCTCTCTCTTTCTCTGTATCCCAGATGCAACCACAGTGCCTGACTCATGGTGGATGTTTTTTAAAAAATTACAGAATGAATTACTGGGCTTGTTGATTTCTGAGACTCAATCATTGGGCTAGAAGTAAATGCACTAGCCATTCTGTTGAAAAATAATATAGGAATTTATTTTCCAACTCATATGCCTCTTTTTCAGTTTAGACAAAGGCTGGAGGAAGAGATACAGATGTAACTTGAAAAGCTATGGCCAGAATCCTCTTGAGAAGACAAATGATAGAATTATAGCATCTCAGAGCTGAGAGAACCTCAGAGCCCACTGATTCCCTTTCTTTTATTTTGTGGATGAATATACCAAGATTCAAATAGTTTCCACATGACTTTTAAAATGTGAAAATATTCTTTCAGAGTCTTGCCAACTGCTAGGTTAATTTAAAGGTTTAGGCTTCGTGGTTCAGATTCCCGTTTCATCTTAGAGTTCATGAACCCTTTCCACTCAGATATAGGTCTGGGTGTGGTGCTCATTGTTTTTCCTCCTTTTATCCTGCCCTTTCAGCCTACTTACCTAGAACTCAGCTCAGTCCCACCCTCCACCTCCTCCTCTCCTGCTGACTCTGAAAGAAACATACATTCAGCTTGGGCACTCCCTCTAATCTCTCCATTCACCTTTACCATCACCCTGGCATCTGGCTCCAAGCTTCCCCCAACATATAGAGGACTTTGAAGAAGACACCGTCATTTAATTATGAAAACATGTAGGCTTTTCTTTTTGCATATCTGAACATTTTATAATAATAGGATTAATTAGAGAAGTTTTTGAAAACCGTAACTGCATTTTTAAAAATTTCTCTTGCATTTTACCAGACTAATGTAGAATTGTCATGGGTTACTCAAGGCACAACTACGAGAAGCTGATTTGTATTAGTTTTTGGAGTAGGATATGTAGGAGTTGATCATACCTTGAGCTGCTCAGATGTTGCTACAGTTTCTCCTGTGGTTCTTCTGGGGTCTAAGTGTCAGCACTATGACTCTTCCTGTTACATTTGGGGTTCTGTGGTTGCTCCGAGCAGCCAGGTCATGCTTGGCATTCCTTCTCAGGAAGCCATCCCAGCCAGAGCCCCAGTAGAAAAGGCAGACCCTGGATCCCGGCCCCCAGTTATCTTATGTCCTGGCTTCAAAGACTGAGCTCTAATTTCTTATTTAAGCTGCAGAAGAACTGTAACTGCCCAATGGGTTCTCCTTGCCGTCTTCCCAGATAATGCCAATTTATCAAGACACGAGAATTGCAATAGAGAAAGAGTTTAACTCATGCAGAACTAGCCGAGTGGAAGATTAGAGTTTTATTATTTAAATTAGTCTCTCCAAAAATTTGGAAAGCTAGGGTTTTTCCAGGATAGTTTCGCAGGCAGGGGAATGGGTGCTGCCCATTTGTTGGGGATGCCATTATGGGGAGGTGGAAAATGCTCCTCATGTGCTGAGTCCACTTCTGGGTCGGGGCCACAAGACCAGTTGAGTCAAGTGTCAGGGGTTTAGGTGGGGCCACCTGTTTGGCAGAAATGCAAAAACCTGAAAAGACATCTCAAAATGTTAATCTTGGGTTCTACAATAGTAATGTTATCTGCAGGAGTAATTGGAGAAGTTGCAAATCTTGTGTCCTTCAGAATAATGGCTGGTAATCGTTTACACCTACATTTTAGCAGAATCCAGGCTCCTCTCATCCTTCTAACCTTGGTGCCTTTTATTCATTTTACAAGGGCAGTTTGCTTCATGGAAGGACCATTCTTATTTAAACTATAACCTTATTTTCTCCTAAAGTTAATGTGGCCCAAGCCCAGGAATGACCAAGGGCAGTGTGGAGGTTAAAGGCAACATGCGGGTTGGTTAGATCAGATTTCTTTCACTGTCATAATTTTCTCACTGTTATAATTTTCAATGGCAGTTTCAGAGCCAACTAATAATGTGTTTAACACATTAGGGTTTGTTTTGTTCTTATAATAAGAATCCTGGAAGTGAGTGGTAGCAGGGTTCATTCAATGGCTTGGTGATATTGGAAGAAAACTTTTCCTTTACTAACTTAGTTCTGAGGAGTCAGGCCCTGAGAATTAATAAATAGATTAACAGAAGAAAAGTTGATCACACATTGAGGAGTACTAAAATACACTACCCCAAAATATACCTTTTTGGCACATGGATTATTTTGAGCTGAGGGCCACTGAGAACCAGCAGACATAGACTCCATGGCATCTGTATCCTACCAGGCAGAAAGCCGAGCCAAACTTTCAGGATGCAAAATGAAGAAAACAGGAAAGCAATACTCTTCCTGGTGTCAACCAAAAGAGTCAAACACTGTAAAATAATTAAATATATTTATTTTGAGCTAATGGTGAGTGACCACAGCCTGTGACACAGCCCCAGGGGATCCTGAGAACATGTGCCCAAGATGATCCAGCTATAGCTTGGTTTTATACATTTTAGAGAGACGTAAGACATCAATCCTATTAACAATACATGTAAAATGTACATTGCCTTGGTCTGGGAAGGGCAGGGGAGGACTTCCAGGTCATAGGTGGATTCAAAGATTTTCTTTTTTGTTGTTTTGTTTTTTTGGTTTGGTTTTGTTTTGAGACAGGGTCTTGCACTGTTGCCCAGGCTGGAATGCAGTGGCACAATCTTGGCTCACTGCAAGCTCTGCCTCCCAGGTTCACACCATTCTCCTGCCTCAGCCTCTGGGGTAGCTGGGACTACAGGTGCCCACCACCATGTCTGGCTAATTTTTTGTGTTTTTAGTAGAGATGGGGTTTCACCATGTTAGCCAGGATGGTCTTGATCTCCTGACCTTGTGATCTGCTGCCTCAGCCTCCCAAAGTGCTGGGATTACAGGTGTGAGCCACTGCGCCCAGCCGATTCAAAGATTTTCTAATTGACGATTGGTTGAAAGAGTTTATCTAAAGACCTGGAATCAATAGAGGGAGTATCTAGGTTAAGATAAGGGGTTGTGAAGACCAAAGTTCTTATTATGTAGATTAAGTTTCCAGGTAATAGGCTTCAGAGAGAGTAGATTGTGAATGTTTTCTTATCAGATTAAAGAGTCTGTTCTGTCAGTCTTAATGTCTCTGCTTTAATGTTAATGCTGGTCAGCTGTGCCTGAATTCCAACGGTTGGAAGGTATAATGAGGGATGTCTGACCACCCCTTCCCATCACAGCCTGAGCTGGTGTTTCAGGTTTACTTTAGAATGCCCTTGGTCAAGAGAAGGAGTCCATTCAGTTGGCTGGGGGGCTTAGAATTGTATTTTTGGTTTACGTTTGGAGGGAAAGGATCAATAACCAATGAATTCTCAGAACCAAATTAATGACAGTCACAATCCAAAGAAGGAATTCTTACATGTGTTTTTCTCCTGTTACTATAAGTTTGGAAAGGAAAATACAAACTTTTACCCCTTCATTTGATTGGTCCGTGCAGACAGAATCCTCAAACCCATTTTCCTTTAGCAAGAGGGTTACGAAAGCCAAGGTTCTGAATGCCCCTTTGAGTTACTGATCCTTGAGTACTCCAATGTGTTACATGCACCACGCACACATTAATAAACTTGTTTGTTTTTCTGCTGTTAATCTGTCTTTGGGCAGTCTAATTTACAGGGCCCCAGGCGGAGAACCTAAGGCGAATGAGGGAAGACGTATTTCCCTCCCTCAGACAAGCAAGCAGAAGCTCTCTCTGAGTCCTCTCCAAACAGCCAGGAAGGGTTTGTATTTACAGATCAGCATAATAAAGGAGTGGTTAGGGCTTTAGTGGGGATATATGGGAGGCTGTGATAAGGCTTTATATGATTTCTCATCCTGGTACTAATAGTCATTCTCCTTTCTGTTTGGAAGCTCCCTGGAAGGGGAATTATTGTGGCTCAATTGTCACATCTAGGTGCTGAGGGTTAGCCTTCTTTCTTCTAATTGGTGGCTGAATTCTCAGAAAGCTCTGCTAAAACAAGGGAAGTTTAGAGATGCCCTTTTCTCCCTCAGCTGCTGTGTGTTTAGATGTTCTCAGTTTAAAGTAATCTTTACGCCATTCTGGTCGTTGGTCTCTTCAGCATCTTATGTCATGTTTGCAGGAAGGTGGTGGGAGCTGCTGAGCTTTTGGAGCAGGTAGTAGCGGGGGTGATAGGGTTTGGCTCTGTGTCCCCACCGAACTCTCACCTTGAATTGCAATCCCCATAATCCCCACATGTCAAGGGCGGGACTAGGTAGAGGTAATTGAATCATGGGGGTGGTTTCCCTCATGCTATTCTGGTGATAATGAGTGAGTTATCATGAAATCTGATGGTTTTATAAGTGTCTGGCATCTCCCCTGCTTGCACTCACTCCATCCTGCTGCTCTGTGGAGAAGGTGCCTGCTTCTATTTTGGCTTCCGCCATGATTGTAAGTTTCCTGAGGCCTCCCCAGCCATGCGGAACTGTGAGTCAATTAAATTTCTTTGCTTTATAAATTACCCAGTCTTAGGTACTTCTTCATGGCAGCATGAAAAAGAACTAATTCAGGTGGTTTCCTTTTCCTTGTGGCTCTCTCTTTTGGTGGGGGAAATCCCTCCCTGAAGGCAGGCATCAGAACAACCTGGAGAGCTTTATAATGCCATAGAGTCTCAGGGACTTGTTCTGGAGATCAGAATGGGTCTGGGATATCACCGTGTTGGGAAACATGCAGGGAGGGGTCTGGTATCTCAATTATAAAAGCATCAGTTAGGTCTGGGATATACTCCAGGAGGGAGGACGCAAGCACCGTGTCTTTGAGCAATCTTTGCACACAGCTCCTGGGTATCATTTGCATGGTGTCACCTCTCAGAGTATTTAAACATTATGGAGTTTGTTTACTCAGATTGCAAATTCATTCTGTAGTCCCAGTGCTTAGCCAGTTTTACCAAAGTTTATGGGTACCTGCTTGTGTGTACTTGTGTCTGGATGTAAGTAAGCTGTTATTTAGCTTGTTGGTCCTCATAGTTAAAAATAAGGTTTTAAAATCATTCTATCACCAACAGGGCCATTACATGAGTAAGATGATAATTTCAGAAGCAAAGGACACTTTGTCAGAGGTGTGTGAACCAGAGCAACTCCATGTTAAAGAGGAGCTGGGTAAAATGGGGCTGAAACCTACTGGGCTGCATTCCCAGATGGTTAAGGCATTCTAAGTCACAGGATGAGATCGGAGGTCATCACAAAGTACAGGTCATAAGGACCTTGCTGATAAAACAGGTTGCAGTAAAGGAGCTGGCCAAAACCTACCAAAACCAAGATGGTTACAGGAGTGACCTCTGGTCACCTTCACTGCTATACTCCCACCAGAGCCATGAAAGTTTACAAATGCCATGGCAACGTCAGGAAGTTACCCTGTATGGTCTAAAAAGGGGAGGCATGAATAATCCACCCCTTGTTTAGCATATCATCAAGAAATATCCATAAAAATGGGCAATCAGCAGTTCTTGGGGCTGCTCTGTCAACCATGTAGCCATTCTTTCATTCCTTTACTTTCTTAATAAACTTCCTTTCACTTTGCACTGCTGACTCGCCCTGAATTCTTTCTTGTGTGAGATCCAGGAACCCTCTCTTGGCGTCTGGATCCAGACCCCTTTCCTGGTCCCTACAGACAGAAGCCTCAAATCCCTTCTCCTTTAGCGAGAGGGTTAAGGTGACTTAGCATTCAGTTTCAGGTGACGTTTTAGTATGATTAATAGGGGCTCTTTGGGCAAATGTGCATTTTGTGGATTTTGAGAGGAAAAGACAGGTGATGGGAAGGTGCCAGCACACGCAGACACTGAGGATATTGAGCAGAAATGTGATGCTGACGTAGAGCGACTCTGGCCTGAGAGACAGAATTTGATTCTAGGACCACGGAGTAGCTGCACAGTTCTGCAGGCCCTAGCCATGTCACCAAGATCGCCTCTGCCTGAGTCTCAGTTTTCTCCTCTACAAAATGATCATCACACTTTTTACTTTCCATAAGATAATGGGTGCAAATATGTTGAATAAACTGTGAAAAGCAATTCTTTGTGATTCCCAAATACACAGATGAACAGAAAAGGGGTCAGGTGAATCAGATGGAGGTGTCAGCCTCGTAATGGGGGACTGCTTTTCTGTCTGTCTTTCAAACAATAGACATGATTCTACTCATGCCCTCATGGGCTCAGCCTACAGTGCAGGGAAACTGGGCCCTCGCTAGGAGGTAAGTTCTCATTATATTCCATGCTTTGCTTGGAGCCAGGACATTGTTGTATATTATTTCATGCACCAATCTGTTACAGGTAACCTTTCCTTGCAAAATGTGTATGTGAAGTGAGATAAACTTTTCTAAATATTTCCAGGGAGGGAAATCATTCAGACTATTTACTCCTTATGTTTGGTATAACTTATAAAGGAACTGAGTGATAGAAATGTAAAATTAGTCTGTTCTTTGGATAGTAGAAATCTATAAGAAACACAGAGCAGTCTATTCAAGTCCGCCTTTGGGGAATCATAGATCAAGATGCAGTGGTCAAATGTGAATTGCTTCATCTGAAAATGACACAACCATTTTAGTATGATATGGGCTGGCAGCTGTGTCTTATAAGCCTGGGTTTAAGAATATTTACAACCCAGTGGCTCTAGAGTCTTGAGGGATTTTACCTCCTTTCTACTCCACAGTTGTTGGTTTTTCTGACATTGATTTCTGTAGCTGCATTCAACTTTACCCAGCAGAGATGGAACATAGTTTCACAAATTTTAGTTGGAAGATGCATTTCTAGATTTTATTTTGTTTGTATTATTATGAGGAGCTTCTGACAAGTCTCAACCCAGTGAAACAGCTAATTTCTCTGCGATCTATTGAGTACATTGATATCAGGAGAAGCGAGAGGGATTTTAAAAATGTCTTTGGTTTGTTTGCTTACATTTCCAATCCTTACCTGGACTGAAAGTGTTGGGGAGGACCTGAAAATCCACAGCTCAGTGGAGAAAGTGGAGAGGCAGACAGCATTGCTTTGCAGAGACACCTCCCTGTTTCCTGACTTCTGATATTTACAAATCCTTATGTTTAAACAATCTCAAGGGACAACTTTTCAGGTAGTGTGTCTCTAATTGTTCTAACTGTAGGTGGAAGCGAGTGAAGCCTGCTAACTTCGTTTTGTATTTCACCCTGTAAGTACATTTACTTTCAAATCACTGTGTGTGTTTACGATTCTAAAATTAATCATATGTTGAAACCTCTTCTAATTCCTTAGCTGCTTTTGGCTGTAAAACATGCTGATATTTGGAATAGATGATTTTCTAGCACGTATTTACCTCCCACTTTGGAATCCTAAGTACATCAGGGAGGCTCTCTGAGTAAAAACATTATGAATGGAGCCCCCTCTCAATAATTTTTTGGAATATGGAAGCTGAAAGATGTCTAACTGTCAGGAGTAAGGCGAGGAGCCTCATGCTTTATGTACTTTGGTGTCTGCGTAAGTGATGTTAAATCGGAGAGCACAGCCTTCAAAGCCATCTCACACTTCTGCTACAGAGGCAATGGTGCTCACTAGAATGTCTGGGCTTGCACGGAGGCCAATCAGCCTCACCCTTCCAGGTCTCCTAATTACAGGTGGAAGAGAGGAAAGCAAGTCTAATAAGGGATTCCTTTCCTGGGCAGTTATTTTTGAATCACATTTAGGTGACAGTGATTATATTCAAGTGTGTCCATTATGTTTAAAGGTGACCTTAGGGATGGTGAGAGTTTTAGTTCCTTCCCACAGTAGGGCTGGCCTCTGGCTGTTGCAGTCAAACTTTTACACCTCGCTCCCTTGTAATCAGCAAAATGCCAAGGGACAAAGCGACATTCACAGGCCCTGAGAATGAATCTAATCCACGACCTTCGCCTCATTAGCAGCCTGACCTAACCAATCAGAGAAAAGCCTGCCTTTGATTCTGGTAGCACAGGCTGTGACAGCGACCGAGATGGGCTCCTTGGTGTGGCTCTAAGATGCATCCCTGGTTCCCTTTGAACTGCATCGTCAATGCAGACATACCAATTTAGGTTGTCTTTCTGACTCTCGGTAGCTCTTTCTGTCTGTAATTAAAATGGCAAAATGTTTGTTATCCACTGACATAAAGTAAACACCAGCAACTTTACAATCTTTATTTGCTTTTTCTCAAGAATATGCCCACAGATTCCGTGTTCACAGATGTGCACTGAAATCTAATATCTAGATGTTTAGAATTGTTTAATTTAAAAAATTTAACTATTTGTTTAAAATAATTTCAGATAGACAACAAAGTAATAGAATAGTACAAAGAATTCCAATATACCTTTCACCCAGCCTCCCAAACGTTAACATGATACATAATATTTATATAATGATAAAAACCAAGAAATTAACATGATGTGATACTATTAACTAATCTATAGACCTTATTACAAAATTTCTGAAGGATCACACATTTCATTTAGTTGCCCCAACCTCTTAGTCTCTCCCATTCTGGGACAATTTCTCAGTCTTTCTTGAACTTTTATGACCCTTGTAAAAAATAAGAGTTAGTTATTTTGTAAACTTTCCCTCTGCTTGGGTTTGTCTGTGTTTTCCTCATGATCAAATTGATTATACGTTTTCAGCAAGAATATGACAATAGTGATACTGTGCCCTACTCCGTGCATCTTTGTTTTGTTTTGTTTTGTTTTTTGAGATGGAGTCTCACTTTGTTGCCCAGACTGGAGTGCTGTGGCGCGATCTCGGCTCACTGTAACCTCAACCTCCCAGATCCAAGTGATTCTTCTGCCTCAGCCTCCTGAGTAGCTGGAACTACAGGCACGTGCCACCACGCCCCGTTAACTTTTGTATTTTTACTAGAGACAGGGTTTCACTCTATTGGCCAGGCTGGTTTTGAACTCCTGACTTCAAGCCTCCCAACTTGGTGCATCTTATCAGGGAGTATGTCGTGTTGATACATGTACCTGCTAGTGACGTGAGCTTTGCTCACTTTGCTAAGGTGGTGTCTGCCACTGTGAAGGTACTATTTTCCCCTTTGCTGTAAATAAGTTGTGGAGAGATCCTTCAAGACTGAATAAACATACTGTTTCTTATCATGCTCATTATCATACTCAAATCTTCAGATTTTTGCAGTTGAAAAATATTAATGGGATCACTGCCTATTATTTTCAAGACATGCTACAAAAATTAGAATGTCAGGGTGAGAATAAAGCATTTTAAGGTGTAAATCCCACTTTGTTATTGTTATGACTGGTCTTTATTTCACTGGTATCAAATTGTAGTTTGTGATCTTTGGCACTTTCTTATGCTCTTTTCTTGGGTGAAAAAATTAAATACGTAGTACATGAACAAAGATGTTGTTTCAAAAATTTACTGAATAACGTTCACATATTCTATATGTCTGGATGCAGTCCTCTGCCTCCCTCCTTTCCCTTCTCCCTTCTTTTATAAACTCACTGAGGCCTCCAGTATGCCAGTCCCAGGTATAAAAAGGTGAGAAAATATAGTCTGACCTCCAGGAGTGCCATGCTACAGGCACCAGGATAGCACATACTTAGAATGGGTGCTGGAGTATTGGTAAACTGGGTTAGGCCTAAGACCCTTTTATCCTGAAAGCACAAAGTGAAAATCGAGGCACAGTTTTACAAAGGATCAAGGTGAAATCAGGATGAGGGTTGGAATCTGAGAAAAGTAGTGCGGTCTATAGGGTACATAGCAAAGCCTTCTATCTTGCCTTTGTGGCTTTTGCTGCTGTATGGTTTCCCCTAAGGGCTAATAGCCATTGGATTCTACAAAAAAGAAAGAAAGAAAGAAAAAACCAAATTAACTGAGCATGAATGTGATCGAGTGGGTGTCCCTCCCTCAGAGATAGTGAGAAGTCTATAGCACGGCTGGTTGCTGGGAACCAGAGCAGAGAGAAAGGAGCCAGAAGATGACCCTCTTTGAAGTCTTTAGACCATGATTAGAGACTGGCTCTTCTCTGCTTAGTCCTCAGTCCTTTGGGAAATGGCAGCCCTGAACATAGTTTATACCATTAGAAAGGTTAGTGGAAGGGTCTCAGGACCTATAAACCCTGTTGCATTATTAAAGCATGCCAAGTTTTAACCAGTAAATGATGTGTCTTTTCACTGTAATTTAAATAATTTCTCCAAATATCTGGTTTCCCAGAATTTTAAAAATAGATTTGAGGCATCTCTTCATGATTTTTCAGTACATCATGTTATTTTGATTTTTTTTTTACTGTGATAAAACATATAAATGTGTCATTTTTACAAAAACTGAAGAGGTCAATTCATCCTATAAAGTGATTAATCATAAGAGTGATAAAATTATGCCTTCACCAGGTAGATGTGCAGCAACGTCTCTAACAGGGAACTCTTCATGAAGAAAAACTTGTAGAGGCAGGAAAACATAATCCAGAATATCTGTAAAAAATTAAATAGGATAGTAATTATTTGTTTTAAAAATGGAGATTCTATTTCATTTCCTGAATTTCTTCTGACTGCATAAGAACATAGAAAAATAAACACACCATTCATTTCATTCTACTGAGCTATATACCTGTCAAGTCATTTAGCAGAGTAACAATGCATATTGTTGACCATTTCAGTTTCCTCTGCCCTTTTATTCTAATTTGGGTACCTCCTTCCTCTGTTTTTATTAGAAGACTAAATAGACCTGGATTGGAGATTGAAAAGAGTCATGACGGCCAGTTGAATGACTTCATGGCCAAGGCTTCAGAAGAGAGCTCTGACTTCCTGGGAATCCCATTTCCCCCAGTCCCCTGAATCTCCTTTGAAAAGCAGTTTTTGCTTCATAAGCCATTTCTGAGCACCCCACTTGCTGCCATGGGGGTTAACAGTTGCTAGGTGAGGAGAAGGAGCCATTTTTTCCTAGTGTTCTTACTATGCTGTGTACGTCGTCTCCGATGTGAAGGGTAGCAAACATGGTAGCTAGTCATCATTGTGAATCTAGCTCTTTCCAAGTCTCTGGGTAGATCAACATATTGTTAGTTACTAGAAATCTGATAGCCCTCCTAAGGGTTTATTAATTATTTGTAAATATTATTAAGGCTTCCCTAAATGAACAAAAGGCTCTTTAAAACATGTTTAAATTTAATACAAACCAATCTTTATAGAAATGTTTGATGTAATTCAAATCCACTAATACAGTGACATGCCATTTATAAATAAGATACCCATATCAGCTGACGTCTACCTCATTCTCCTCATCTTATCCCTTCCCATCTTCTTCTGCTTTTAATATCCTCTTTAAATATTATTTAAAAAGTATGACTAATTGGGTTGACTAAAAATGTTGCATCTCCCCACCTCGTTTCCTTCAGAAATGTTTGGCTGCACCTTCTCCATTTAATCTGAGCCTATTACCAAAATAATTTATCAGTTACCAAGTGGGATTATACAAGGTAAGCAGCAAAAGTAGGAAAAAAGGCCAGGCACAGTGGCTTACACCTATAATTCCAGCACTTTGGGAGGCCGAGGTGGGCAGATCACAAGATCAGGAGTTCAAGACCAGCCTGACCATTATGGTGAAACCCCATCTCTACTAAACATACAAAAAAAAAAAAAAGGCCAAGCCTGGTGGTGCATGCCTGTAATCCCAGCTACTCAGGAGGTTGAGGCAAGAGAATTGCTTGAACCCAGGAGGTGGAGGTTGCAGTGAGCTGAGATCACGCCACCACACTCCAGCTTCGGTAACAGAGCGAGACTCTGTCTCAAAAAAAAAAAAAGAAAAAGAAAAAAGAAAAAACTAGGAAAAAAATGGCCCAGATAGAAATGGGAATGTGCTCACCAAATCATAAACAACTGTACACCCCCCTTACAACTTCAGTCCATGCTCTTGAGTGAAGAGGGGTGAGGGAGCAGGGGGACAGTATATTTTTGGTGGCAGAAATGAGCTGTCTTCAGGCACACTGAGAACACAGTTTTTAGAGCCCTTGGGTGTTATCACAGGGGCTTCCTATGGTGCCCGAAGTGACTGCAAGCAGAGGCTGAGTCTCAGGTGGGCAACAGGGTGCTGTCCTAAATAGCCCCAGAGGAGAGCTGTGGTGGTGGAAACTCTCGCCAGGATTGCTGTGACCCAGCCCTCCTGCGGGGTTGCCCTTTGTAGCCTGCATCCTCCTGCTGGCATCAGCTGCATCTACATTGTTTAAACACACTCCAGTTCTTTCCGTGTTCCCGAACTGCACTGAGTGATATTGTTGCTGGAAAAGCGTCTCCATCCAGACCCCAGGAGAGGGTTCTTGGATCTTGCACAAGAAAGAATTTGGGGGCCGGGCACAGTGGGTCACGCCTGTAATCCCAGCACTTTGGGAGACCAAGGCAGGTGGATCGCCTGAGGTCAGGAGTTTGAGACCAGCCTGCCCAACACGGTGAAACCCCATCTCTACTAAAAATACAAAAAATTAGCCGGGAGTGGTGGCGGGCGGCTGTAATCCCAGCTACTTGGGAGACTGAGGCAGGAGAATCGCTTGAACCCGGCAGGCAGAGGTTGCAGTGAGCCAAGATCACGCCATTGCACTCGAGCCTGGCTGACAAGAGCAAAATTCAGTCTAAAAAAAAAGAAAAAAAGAATTTTGGGTGAGTCCACAGAGGAAAGTGAAAGCAAGTTGATTAAGAAAGTAAAGGAATAAAGAATGGCTACTCCATAGGCAGGGCAGCAGCATGGGCTGCTGGTTGCCCATTTTTATGGTTATTTCTTGATTATATGCTAAACAATGGGTGGATTACTCATGCCTTTCCTTTTTAGACCATATAGGGTAACTTCCTGACATTGCCATAGCATGTGCAACCTGTCACGGCACTGGTGGGAGTGTAGCATTGAGGACGACCAGAGGTCACGCTCATCGCCACTTGGTTTGGGTGGGTTTTATCTGGCTTCTTTATTACAACCTGTTTTATCAGCAAGGTCTTCATGATCTGTATCTTGTGCTGACCTCCTGTCTCTTCCTGTGACTGAGAATGCCTTAACCTCTTGGGAATGCAAGCCAGTAGGTCTCAGCCTCTTTTTACCCAGCTCCTATTCAAGATGGAGTTGCTCTGGTTTAAATGCCTCTGAAGTGTTCATTTGGAGAAATTTACTTACCAGCTAGATACAGTGAAGGTTTCCAATGTAACATAGAGATGGGAGTGAATGGGAAGCCCATAAAGAGGAGGCAAATGCTTTTAAAGTATCCTTGGCAGGTAAATTGATGCGCAAAGAAAGAGTGAAACAGTGAACTACTGTAAAGTGTCATCCCATGGAAAGCCTTATTAGTGTAGAACTATTCTGATATTTTTCCATAACTGTGCAAAATTTAAAAATGCAAAATGGTACATATACTATAATTATGACTCCAGAGAAAAAACAAACATTTGTGCATATTACCAAGACTGAAAGGAAACACAATAGAATGTTAAAAATGCTATTTCTGCATGGTGGGAATATGGATGAATTTTGTCTTCCTTTCTCCTTTCATTTCCCACATTTTCTATAATAAGCATGCATATCTATTCATAATGAAACATAACAAATAAACTAAGACACACACCCACACACTGAAAAGATATTTTTAAGAAGAATTTTAAACCACAAACATCCTTATTGCTGGGTTGATATGGAGCCTGAAATTCCCATTTTTGGTTTCAAGTCTTGTCTTTAGGACGATCTCATTTTACAATATAAAATACTACTTAGTAGAAGCAACGTTAATCCATGAACACCTTAGTATAAAAACGTACAAAAAATGTATCTGTTTTTCTAGCCTTGCGGACTGTAGAGAGTATGAATCCAAGGGTGGAATGGAGAAGTGCCCAGGTCCTGGAATTTTCAACCTGTGGAGGACACCGCTCTCCAGCTGAATGCCTAAGAGGACAGTGACATTGAAGTGGTTTTTAAGGCAGAGAAAAATGATATGGGGTTTGGGGTGGCTTAAGGAGAATGAGGCAGGAAGAGTCAGAAAACCAAGCCTGCTTTACATCTTGTCTACATCGAATACTGCAGCAAACATACTTGTTCATGCATTTGCACAATTATCTGACTCTTTCTTCAGAATAAACCCCTGAAGATGAGAGCCCTGCGTTAAAGGGTGTGGATAACCTAAGACTTTTGATAGGTGATTTCAGGCACATTCTAAGTGCAAAGTGCTCTCTTTACTATTGCCTATATGCCGGATGGAGAACACCTAGTCCTAAATAATTTCCATGAGACTTCACATCCAAAGGAAATGCCAGTCAGTACCCAGAACCTCACTGCTGACTCCTTTCTCTGAAAGGTGCCAGTTAAACTCTTCTTTGGCTGAGCGTTAGGACTTTCAGGAGGATTTAAACAGTTGAAGTGATTTTGAAGTCATTTATTCAGAGGAACAGCTGAAGCCATCTTAAGGCCCGCACCTTCACCAGGTTCCAGGCAGCCAGCTCTGGATCTCAGCTTGTATTGCAAAGCAAACCTCTTTGTTTACAGCCGTCCAATACGACTGTCTACTAGGATCAAATTAACCGAAAATAAGCTCTGGAAGGCTGACAGCTTTAATTGTCATTTAATAGACCCGTTTCCTAAACTCCCTAATATCTTGTGTTGACTGTGATTACAGAGGGTCCCATGAGTAAATCTGATTTAAATTGATGCTCAATTTGGCCAGGACTGAAGAAATACTGGGTGGCAATTGTGGAACAAAACTGGGTAAAATTCCTTTCATCTTTTGGTGGTTAAAGTACTTGAACTTTAATACCTAAATACAGCCCATCTGGAATCCTTAAATGAAAGCTTTAATTCTCAGAGAAAGGATTTGAAGGTCTCTTTGTCTTCCACTGAAGGTTTTAAGAGGCAGTCAGCAATTAATAAATGAGATCATCGGCAAAATAAAATTCTTCTTTAAACCGAATTTTAATAGGCTCGTATCTCAACCTGGGCTTAGCGGTGTTTAGGATGAAAGGATGCTGGTTATTTGTATGACCTCTGGGAGACCCATAATGACTGGGGGGAAAGAAATTACAATCCTTCAGCCATTCATGCTTGGAAAATTACTTTCAATAGGCACATAAATTATCCATATCTTGCTTTTCTTTTGGGGAATATTCAGAAATTACCAGAAAGCATATAATGGATCAATATTTGCTGCACTGGTTATCTTTTTTATTTTTTTTTGTTTCTCTTTCCCCCAAGTTCTCTGTTAGGGTCATTGCATTGCTGTCAGTTAAAAATGTCTGAATAGCTCGTCTTCACACGAGGTATTGCTCTGCTTTTCCAGAGCTATCTGCTGTGACAGATGCAGGGTATACTTTTGACTGCATGTGGTTCTCATTAAATCTTCACATGAGATTGAGGCCTGCCACATAAATTGGCGGAGCTTCTCTTAAGGATTTTGAATCACTTGAGGATTATGTCCTTTTTATCGCTGTAGTCTAAAGGCAAGTTCATTACAAATATGAGCCAGACAAGAGACCCTACAGGACACTCCCATCAATAGCCTTAAGGCTATTTCTGCAACTTTTAAGGAAATGTAGTACTTAGGCCATGTCAGAGGGTGAGAAATGATGTCCCTGAATCCCCAGCACACATGTACACCAAAGTACTTAGGTGTACTAGTGACACTGAAAAAATCACTCTCAGATAGAAAAATCTTCTGAGAATCGATAAAGTGTTACAGTCTCCACAAACAAGGATTAAGAGCCACCCCAGGCTGTAAGAACAGGACAATGTGATAGGAAAAAGAAAAATCAGTAGTTAATATCTCATATGGAAAACAAAATAAGTTTCTGAATGGCAGCTCGCATTTTTTTTGGCACACGATTCTTTCTAGTTCTGTATGGACTTTACTACAAGCTCTTTTACAAAGAAACAATTGTGATTTAAATATAAAACCAACAGAATTTGCTGCGGTGAAATTTTTTGCCCTTATTTGCTGATTGAATAAGAAGCTAATATAAAAGAACACATTTCCTTTTTACGTATGTAAATAGATGTAGAACATAATGTGAATCTGAAATAATTAAACATTTTTCAAACTTCTGAAAAAGACTCACGATACAGCCCTGTGGTTGAGAAAGATATCCGTTTATTTTCCTGAGATTCAAAAGCAGGGGCCATGAGCTGGAGCTCTTTGCCCATTTGAAGTAAATTGTCTTGACAGTGCATAAGGGAGAGAAGAGCGCTGAGATAATTGGGTTCAAAACAAGTATTTGCAGAATGGAGACAGGAAGCTCTTTGTACAGATTAAAAGATGGGTAAATGAATGATTGGGTTAAAGGTTCTAGCTGAGGGAAGATACAAATACGAATCATAATTCAGTTAGACAATCAAAGGGGAGAGAATATATATCTGAATATTCATTCAATAAACAAAACTACCCATTGTGTGTATAGCTGAGCATGTGCCTGGTCAGGCACAGGCAGTAGGTAGCGGGCATCATTGGGGGAGCCCTGCCTGTGTCCACTCAGTCCTCTCTGAAGATCACTTGCAGCTTTAGTGGGCACTCCACAACCATTTTGCCAGAGGATGTTCTCTGGCCACAGGAGTGCACCCTTGCCTGTGCACTGTGTAGGTTGGAAGCTCTGCAGAGTCAAGCAGTCTTGCAAGTAATCCCCCAACAATGTGGAACATGAGCTGGTGGATGAACGTGCCTTGGTGGGACAATCTGGGATGTGAAGTGCGGTATTTTAGAAGGTCCCCAGTGGGATCTCAGCACGGTTGCCCACAGTAGGAACTTCACTTGCTTTCCTCCCTTCCTTATCTGGCTTACCCAGAGTGCCCCAGTGCTTCCTGGGATCATGTCCCAAATAAACTACTTGCACCTGAATTCTTTCTCAGGCTGTGCTTTCGGGGGGAAATCCAAACTAAGATATAAGCTGAATGGATGTTTGATGGAGAAAAATTGGGGGACATTTGTATTAAAATATTGATCGTGTTTGATCTGCACTCAGAACAGAGTTTAATATAGAAAAGGGGGGTATTTTATGGTGTGAAGGAATGAGGAAAAGTCATGAAGAAGAAAGCTTGAGGGCACTAGCAAGATTTACTCCCAGACTGGGTGTGATGTATAATTGATTAAAAGGTTTAAATGGAACATGGTCCTTGGTTTTGAGGATGGTCGCAAAGTTTGCATCATCTGTAATGACCAACAACAAAAATAAGGGTGAAAGATTTTTGGGGAAAGCCCCCCAGAGAGTAAGTAATTGTGTTTAGCATGTGAAGTCCTTAGAATTTCAGGTCTTTCCCTCAAGTTCCCATATCATTATATTCTTTCCAATTGGATGATGAAATATGCACATGCATATTTACATTTTTCTTCCTATTGAGAAAAACCCCAAGGAGGGGAAATGAGGGAAGGAGACCTCCACGTTTTGCTGGGCACAGGCAGCTATTGACTCCATGGTGTATAATGTGTGTTTTCTGCCTTCTTTAAAAACTTCAGGAAACAAACACAAAAAAGTCATATTACAGGATCACACCTGCTATAAGCTTTAGGCTGACAAGGACATGTTAGAGCTGTTGATTCTTACAAGAAGTATCTTAATTTAATTGGATCCTCTTGGCATCCAACAACATCCATTAACCTCGGCAGTTTTTGAAGCTGATGATACATCCTGTTCCTCATATTGTATCATGTTTTAAATCTCCCTGCATAGACTTTGTACAGTTTCATAGTTCTACTTTGCACAAATAAGGACGTTACCTTTCTGGGGGCATCTTCATGAGTCGATGACTCATAGCGTTCAGGTCTGCTTTCAAGGTTAGTTGAGCGAGGACATGACAGCATAACAACAGTAAAATGGAAATGATTTTTCCATTTTTCCAATGAGCCTCTCTCACCATCTGATGTGTGGAATTTTTTCCAGCTTTCACAGCTGAGCCATTGCTAATTGTTGAATTTACATTAAGATTGTAAGCTCTGGCAAGCCTGAAATTCATTTTGGCTCATTTCCTCAGCCTCATTCCACAAATAGTACCTCCAGCCCCAAATGCTAAGGCCAAAGGAGAAAGATCCCGAGCTGTGTAAGGCAGATCTTTGGCCTTTTTCTTACTATAGCAAGATGCTTTCTATAGCAGTGAAAAGAATTCTAAACATTGGAAAATGTCTCCTTATGTGTGCCTTCTCTGTGTCACTGTAGACCAAATTAGTTCACATTAGGGTAGGCGGGACTGAGATTTTTCCTACCAGGGCAATTTGTGCAGAGGGAGGGTTACTGCTTTTAGGGAAATTTTGATCATTTCCTTCCAGTTTCTTTCAGTTCTAGCAACAACTCAGTTATGGTGGCTATGTGGGAGGTCGATCCATGTTTAAATCAACACTGATTTAACAATATAATCAAGCCTTTCTTCAGAATTCATATGGTGATAGCAAAAACAATTTCAAGGGTAAACGAGTATTTTTTGAGGGTGGAGATTTTTTTTGATGCTGAAAATACATTGAATAGTGGGGCATGTCTGAGTTATAAAGAACTAACATAGACAAGTTTAAAGGGCATGATTTTTTTTGTATGATTTTAGTCGATTCTGTTAAAAGTGGAGTAAGAAATGTCATAGGAAAGAGTCACACGAAAACCCACTCTACTTTTTTCCTTCTTATTAAACATGTGCTGTCATTTCCTAAGGGCAATTAGGATAAGCAAAAGTTTATTCATCTTAAAGTTAGCTTCCAAAAGCATTGGTCTGCATTTAGTGGTTTGGTAAACATATTCAAGTTCAACTACCTACATCAACCACGATGTTAAAAATGTGATCATTTTTCCTCTGCATTTTTCCCTAGACGATGAGCTGTTATTATTTTACTTTTTCAATGAATGAAGTGCCTTTGGATGTCAGTTATCTAATTAACAAATCATCCAATAGTTAATTGCCAAGATAAGAACAAAGGAAAATGTAAAAACAAGACAAATCATCTCCTTCTCCAAATGAGAAACTCAATAAAATATAGTTGGTTTAATGGATTCCAGAAGGAGAAAAACACAAAACCAATAAATAATTAATTTTATTCTCTTTTTAAAATTGTTTTGGGATTATGGTATGGACACAATCATAAACAACTGGGGCAGTTCAGTTCTTAAATATATTTGCATGTAAACAAGAGGAAAAAATTATACTAGGGTTATTTATATGTTAATGAAGAGAGCAGAGAATGACATTAAAACCTCATGATAACCTTTTTCCGGATGCCTCAGTTTATAATAAGTTTCCTCTGAAGGGAAAGGACTGGATGTGTAGGCCTAACTTTAAGTACTCAGACTGGAGGCAACACTGGGAAGTGGAGGTGAGGAAAAAAGGATGATGTTATGGGTTATTTGTTGCTGAATAATAATTCACTTTAAAACATACGACTTGAAGAACAGTCATTTTATTGTCTTTTATAACTGTTGTGAATTGCGAATTCAGGAGGGGTTTAGCTGGGTGCTACTGTCTTGTAATCTCTCCTCCAATTGTAACCAGACAGTGGTAGGAGCAACAAAAGTACAAGGGTTGGGGGTGGAGGAAAGTAGGCTGAGGGTGAGGTGGGTAGAGCAGCTGCACAATGGCCGGGCATCTCTCACTCAGGATGCAGCTTCAGTGCTTCCCCTTGCCATCTTTTCACTTAACTAGAAAAATAAAAAGTCAAATCAAGTTGGGCACAAAAGGAATAGGGGCAGAAGAGGTGAAATTACAAGTTTGGGCTTCCTCACCACATGGCAGTTTCAGGGCAGCTGGACACTTGCTTGGTGGCTCAGGACTCAATGCCTATGTTCCAGTGAGGGAGATTAGCTTCATCATTTATAACCTAACCTGAGAAATCACTCCGTGTAATTTCTACCATGCTCTATGGTTACCAGCCAGTCACAAATCTGCCTGAACTTATGGGAAGAGGAAGAAGAATCCATGTCTTGATGGAGAAGTGCCAAATTTCTGGAAAACCTTAGGTAGGACACAATTCTTATGCAACTGCAATATGCAAAAATAGTAGGAAATATCTTATGGACAGTTTTGGAAAATATGGTATTCCATAGGTGGCCAGGTACATCTTGGAAACAACCAGGTATTCCTTGAGTAGGTAAGGGATAAATTGTGGTACATCAAACAATGTAGTATCATTTAATGCTGAAAAGAAATGAACTATGAAGCCATGAAAAGACGTGGAGGAATCTTAAATATATATTACTAAGTGACAGAAGCTAATCTGAAAAGGTAATGGACTGTAATATTTCAACTATATGACCTTCTGGAAAAGATAAAACTGTGGAGACAGTAAGAAGATCAGTGGTTGTTAGGGGCTGAAGGGAGGGGGAGGGATGAATAGTGTAGGGGTCAAGGAGCCCTCTGAATTTTCGCTAAAAAATCAACTCACAAAAGGCACATTAATTGGAAAATAGGCATACAAATTTGTTTACGTTCACACAGGAGACACTGTGATTACTCCAACCCCCACTGGGGTGCAGAAGCTTATACACCATCTTGAGGTTACAGAAAAACAGAATGAGTCCACAAGAATACCTCCTGGTCCTAAGGTTTTCCAAGAAATCTTAGGATCCTGGCAAAGCAAACTATGTGAGTAGGGACAAGAGGAATTCTGCTGAGAGGCAATGCGTGATTCCTAGGGAGAATTCAATAAGCTTGAAGAGCATACAGTTGTCTGGGACAAAGTCTGTTGGGTTCGCAGAGTGGACAATGGTTTGTGATAAAAGTCTGTCCAAGTGTGTTGACAGACTTCAATCTTTCTTCCTGGAATCCAGGTTCAGTTAATGAAAACTCAGGGAAGGGGACAGAGGTCATCGTTTTCTTCTTGTCAGGCTCGGACTTTAAGCAGATAAGAGAACAAGATAATCCTGGGTTTGGGGAAAGAAAGTGGCGCAGAAGAGGTGGTGGGAAGGTCAGAGAGACATTAAAGCTTCTTCAGTTCAGCATGTCAAAATGCCATATTTTGGGGTATTGGTTTCTGATCCCCAACCATAGGCAGAGCACAGAAGATTTTTGTGGCAGTGAAAGTTCTCTGTATGATACAGTGGACACACGCCATGACACATTTGTCCAAATTCATAGAATGTAAAACACCAAGAGTGAAATCTAATGTACACCAGGACTTTGTGTGATTATGATGTGTCCAATGTAGGTTCATTGTCATTTATTACACTCTGATAGGGGATTTTGATAATGGGGGTCTATGCCTGTACAGGGACAGGGGTATATGGAAAAAATCTCGGTCCTTCTAACTTTGCTTTGAATCTGAAACTGCTCTTAAAAATAAAATCTTTTAAAAAGGAAGCAAAGAAAGCAATGGTGTGCACTGCCTGTACCTACCCTCCCCATTCGGCCAGGCACAGCCATCTGCGCATCACCTCTTCTGCCCCTATATTCCTTTTGAGCCCAATTTGATTTGACTTGTTTTTAGTTTCCTAGTTAATAGTTTGTGGATCTGATGTAGAATTTGCTGCATTGGCTACTCGATTTGAACCCTTCCTAAACTGGGCATCAGCTCCCAGTTCAGTTTCTGGCTAAGCCCCTTTCTTCAAGCATTTTGTGTGAGCTCCTGGCATCTGAGCTCCTGTTCTAAAGGATCTCTCCTTTCTGCTGCTCTGGCAGGTAAGTCCCTGTTGCCCCATGAGTGACAAAGGAGATTCAGCTTGGTCAGGACTGGGGACTTGGAGAAGACCACATCAGCTTGGTGAGGCCTGGGGAATCACATGTTAGCATGTGCATTTTGTATCAACTGGATCTTTGAAGAGTTGGTGAGGAGAAAGCTGAAAAAAAAAAAGACAAAAGATGGGTTTGTGCATAAAAGCTTAGACCTGTAAGAACATTAAAGATCATCTCATCCAGCCCACATTGTATAGGGAAGAGAATTGAGGCTCAGAGAGATCTACTGATTTCCTCACCAACATTAGTACCAGGCACTTGAATTAAGGTCTCCTCGTTTCTGTGTAGGCATACATAGAAAAAGTTCTTCAAGCACCAAACACATAGTCACTAGCAACACACTTTTGCTTTATTCTTCCTTAGAAGAAACTGTCAGTAAGCATTCAAATACTTTTGTTAACATTTCTTTTTAATCTCCTAAGGAAATAATACTCTTGGTATTTAAAATACAAGGTCCATTTAGGTACTTTGAAATGATGGGAACAGTATGTTTCCTCTTGGACCAACCCTACCAGGGATTCAGGAACACCTGTTCATCTTTCAACCCCTTATCCTTGGGTCCATCTGTCTACTCTCAGATTTGGTTAGCACCTGAGGTTTGATAGAGATCAGTTGGGATCAACATTGGTGATGAGTCCTCACGCTGCCACTATCTTGGGCAAATTTGCTTCTGAGCTGCAGCCAACATTCGGGGCCCCTTTGAGAATCAAGTTTTCGTCAGACTGTCCTCTAGCATCCCCAATATCACAAGGTTCAGCTAGTGGGGAAAGGCTGTGGGTAAAGAGTTGGCTGCCAGAGGATTCTAAAACTTCCTCTCCTGCCCCCAGGCTTTCAACACAGAGATGTATAAAAGAGTAGATACGGCCAAATGAGTCCAAGGTAACATCTGATTTCTTTCCTCAGGAGATTCAATGAGATGATGTGTCACATGTAAACGTTGAGAAGTTAAACACAAGTTAGTTACTGGAGTGGCTGCAGGCTATAATGGCATGCCATTTGAATTCAGAGCTAAGTCCAGTCTTAGCGACATCACCTAATGGCTGAGAGAGCTTGGCAACTCAGTTTTCTTTATTGAATTTTATGTTCCCTGTCTATAAAATGAGACCATGCCTGGGCTGAATTGTGTGTTCCCCACATTGACATGCTGAAGTCCTAACCCCCAGTACCTCAGAATGTGAGTATATTTAGAGACAGGGCCTTTAAAGAGAGAGCTGAGGTAAAACAGGTCATAGCGTGGGCGCTAATCCAACATGATTGCTGTTCTTACAAGAAAAACAGATTAGGATACTGATAAGCACCGTGAGAAGATACTGGCAAAAAATAGCCATCTTAAAGCCAAGGAGAGGGGTCGTAGAAGAAACCACTGTGCCGCCATCTTGGTTTTGGACTTCCGGCCTCCAGAGTTATGAGAAAATAAATTTCTGTTGTTTAAGCCCCCCAGCCTGTGGTACTTTATTACAGAACTTTGTTATGGCCCTAACTGCCCTAACAATGGAAAGATAAAAAAAAAACTTAAATCACTTTCTGAATATAAAGCTGTCAGTACAACGCTAACGGTAGTTACTATCCCTAAGCTTTAAGAGATTGAAGGAGTTGGAGACTTGTGGAATTGGACAGAGCTAAAAAGTGCACAGCTATGGAAATTTCTCTAGGCCTCCAGGAATCAATGTGTTGAGAGGGTGTTTCTTGACTTGGGCTCATCTAATAGCAAGATGTGATGGAAACTGACTTGCTATGTCTGGCCAGGCTGTGTCAAGAAACCCAGACAGAAGAAAACAAGGAAACTCTTTATATTTCATGTATAGATTAATGATTGTCTTTCAGTCCAGAAGGGGAATCTTGTCCCTTCCTTGTCACTCAGAATTCCCAAATATAGCTGAGTTGGTAGCAAATTTCTAAGAAAACGTTTTAGCTGTGAAATGAAAGTGTTACTCTTTAGGAAAAGGAAATCACCTTGGATTTTGTAAGGGGCAGAATAACTGCACTGAATTCTAGATGCTCATTTTTATTTGTGTTGGATAAGAGTAATCTTTCTAGCCTATACTTTTCAACTCCGTGTTTATTTAGTCAACCTCTTGGAGAACTGAGCACTGCCCTGGTGGAGCATTGTAGGATGGATGGAATGCACAGAAAGCCACGAGTCCTTGCTTTGCAGCTGGTACAACATAATTGGTGTTAGACAGACTGACAGCAGCCAGGCAGTCATGCATCGAGGGAGAGTGCAAAGTAAAAGAAAAGCATGTAAGGTTAAGCAGGGAAAGAAAGTTCTGCACTTTTGTCTTTTGGTCTGAGAAGGCATCTTCTTAGCATCTGTGTAGAGGAGTCAGTAATTTTCTATTCAAAAGACATGGAATCCATTATCTAAGGTTTCACAGCAGTTTTTAATTTAGTAACCTCCTCTTCCTTCTCTCTTCCCCTCTTCCTAAGCCGTGTTATATTTTCTTTGCACAAGTTTTCATGAGCTCTGCCTTCATCAAGGGAATTGTAATGAGAACCCTCGAAAAAAGGATTATCAACTTGGAGGCTGCATATGAAAAGAACACATTTTAAAGCAACTTTTGCTTGACATCCCAATTTGTAAGTCAGTTTTGTTTTTAAATAAATAAATAAACCTAGAAGGATTGAAGCACTTTGTTTGGTAGAAATGAGCAATGCAAAAATTATAGTGAATCAGAGCATTTTATCATCAGTAGAGTGCCTTGATCAACCTAAGATGAAGGTAATGCGTAACTATAAATGGTTCCTTTTCATCAGATTAATTGTGTTGCTATTTGGGGGGTGGAAGCTATAGCATCTGAAATTCAGGATAGGTAATGATGATAAACATTACTGAGGAAACAATTATCCTGGAGGATTCACCAGGGCATTTCATTTCTCTCACTTTATAGAAGCAATCATTTCATTAGGAATTTTTATCACTAATCTGATTTTTAAAAAATGAATCCTTTAGAAAAAGATGAATTAAAAGTGATCTCATAGAAGAAGGCATGGACTCAAATGGCTTTAAAAAAATGAATTCCTAAGTTGCAACTCATTGAGGCGGAGGCAAGGTGAAATATGTAAATGAATTAGGCTGAGGAGAGAGTAGCAGTGGTCCAGGCCTCGAAGAGGTTTAAGCCAGATCTTCGAAAGGCTGGACGCCACTTTTCTATAGTACTTAACAGTGCCTGAGGCAAATACTACTGCTTAGGAACTATCGCCGTCATTTCCCCCTTCTCTTTCCTCCTGGTTCTCTTCCCACAAGGTGGAAGAACAGTCTAGTAATTGACATTTGTGGCTTTGGAAGACTCGCTGTACTCTGCAGTCCATGCACTGAATGCCTGGGACCCATTAGAGATCTTCCGGGAGTTCCAAGGGTTGCTGACCCCTCTTTAAATGACTTCGGAAGAGCAGGCTGCAGTTCTAGGCCTGCCAAACAGTGGCACGGCAGCAGGTGTAGCTGTGAGGTGTGGGTTGGTGCTGGTGTTTTCTTTTGGATCCCTGTTAGCCGGGAAGTCTACTTGATCTTTGGCAGTTGTGTGCAGAAGGAATACTAGGATTGGGTTAACCAAGATAAGTCTTTGCATGGATAAAGGGATGCTTTATTATTTAGTTTTTAAAAACTCATTTATTTCCATAGGTTTTGGGGAAACAGGTGGTATTTGGTTACATGAGTAAGTTCTTTAGTGGTGATTTGTGGGGATTTTGGTGCACCCATCACATGACCAGTATGCACTAAACTCAGTTTGTAGTCTTTTATCCCTCACCTCCCTTCCATCCTTTCCCTCTAGTCCCCAAAGTACATTGTATCATTCTTAGGCCTTTGCACCCTCATTACTTAGCTCCCACTTATGAGTGAGAACATACAATGTTTGGTTTTCCATTCCTGAGTTACTTCACTTGGAATCATGGTTTCCACTTCCAACCAGGTTGCTTTAATTCATTCTTTTTTTAATGGCCGAGTAGTATTCCATCATACTATATACCATATTTTATAATATATATACCATACTATATATAATCATTTCTTTATCCACTCATTGATTGATGTGCATTTGGGCTGGTTCCATATTTTTGCAATTGCGAATTGTGCTGCTATAAACATGCACATGCAAGTATCTTTTTTTGTATAACGACTTCTTTTCCTCTGGGTCGATATCCAGTAGTGGGATTGCTGGATCAAAAGGTAGTTCTACTTTTAGTTCTTTAAGGAATCTCCACACTGTTTTCCATAATGGTTGTACTAGGTTGCATTCCCACCAGCAGTGTAGAAGTGGATGCTTTATCAAAGACTTGCTTGTATCTTCCCTAGTATACAGCCTCCTAATACATCTTCTAGTGAGCAGGAAGGAAGGAAGCAGATGTGTAAATCCTGTTATAAGCACCTCCTTTAAGCACTGGGGTATAACCTTTCCATGGAAGACTGGGAGGCCTGTGCAGAAAGTGGGGACAAATGAATGAGTTGGAGATTTAATAACCAGCTTTCTGTACAACATGCTGAGGGGCTATTAACTTATTTTTCTTTATTTAAACTCTTACAATGAAATAAATGTATATCTATTTTATAATATTGAAGAAATGAAGATAAGCAAAACTGAGCAAATAAGAGTGAACTGAACACTTTTCACCTGAAGATGACCACTGTTAATATGCCAGGACCATCCTTCTGAGCTCTTTTCTTTGCTTATCCATCTACACACACAGCAAACACAGATTTACCAAATGTGATAGTTTTATTGTAACTATTGTCATTTTTAATGATTGCATAGTAGTTCTTTTAAAGATGGCACCAACGTTTTTTAAGAAAGATTTTATTGCCAGATATCTCAATTGTCTCGGGATTTCTCCTAGTGTAAACCACATTATCCTGAACACTTTTGTAAATAATTATGCATATACATCCATGACCATTTTCTTAGCATAAATTCCTAAGGAAAATTGAGAACTTCTGATACATATTGCTAAATTGCCACCCTGAAGAGTTTATGTATTCAAAACATGTCTACTAACTGAGCAGTCAGTTTATGTCCAGGGTTGGCTATTAAATGGGGACATCCAGCGTGAAGAAGAAAACACAACGTCCTCATAGAGATAGCCATTAAATACGTAAACACAGCAGGTTTGAATGTCACACAAGGGGAAAACCAGGAGCCACTGGAGATCCTGGGGGAAGAACCACTTCAGAGTCCCCCAGCAGCATGTGGGCAGGCCTGAGTCTCTGGGTCTTTGCCAGTGCCTTCCACTATTGTTTCACTGCGTTTTATATCAAAGTAACTGGAAATGAGATCCTGGACTGCACATTTATACAGGAGTACAGCCCAAGCATAAGGCACAATATACTCTTTTACGATCTCTGTCCTACTTTGGATTCAGGCTTAAGAGACCTCATTCAGAGATTTAAATTTAATAAACGGAATCAAACCTGGTGAGGAGACAGCTTCTCAGGCTACAAGGCTGGCTGGTGCTATCTTCTCTCAACCCTGTGAGGGAGGCCTGGTTTTCTTCTTGACCGAATTAGTCACTTGCACATCTGTGGGGGGGATCATCCTTCTTTTGGTCTCTTCTCTCTGGGAACATAATGAATTCATTGTATTTTATTTTTTCTCTTTCTCCTCCTCCTCCCCTCTCCTCCCCCTTCTCCCCTTTTTCCTCACCCCTTCCCCCCCCCCCCCCCCCCCCTCCCCTGCTCCTCAAAGTATCTCTCTTTTTCTACATCATGAGCAACTTGATGGGGGATTCCGTAAATGCTCAGTAGATTGTTGACTAATTGACTGAGCGCCTGAATGATGTCACCCGACTCTCTTACTGCTACCTGGCATCATTAGGGGCATTAGTTAGGATTCTGAGTTTACATTAGAGAATGCAAACTTGCTTAAAGGGGCTATTTTTGGTCATAGAAATATTAAGCCTATCTATTTAAATTTTCTTAAGTCCTTATTGCCATTAAACTCTTCCTTTATTGTCACCTTTGATGTAAGGGAAAGACTGTCAGCCATTAGCAGTATAACAGTCTTGAATGTCAGGTTAGGGACGAGGGCTTAGGGTTTTATGTAAGGAAAGCCCCAAGTGGTAGACAGGTGGAGAAACCACTCATTCCTGCTGCAGGCTGATGGTGGGAAGGAGAGAAGGGACTGAGTGGGGAGAAGGAAACTCCCATGCATAGGCCTGAGAGGGGTGGGTGTGTCAGGCAGGTTGAGGAAAGTGCTGAGGATGATGATTTTCTGTCTGATGCCACAGGAGGCTGCAGGGGCTGCAGGGAGACCCCCTGGTTCAGAAGGTCTCAGGCAGAATGTAGCGAAGGCTCAGTGTTTAGCAAGAGCTCAGGGAGGCCTTGGCAGTGCAAGGTGGGGGTCACCGGGGTACAGGCAGAGAGAGGCTGGTGCTTGGGTTACACACTGCTGCATGGGGCTGCAGGGCCTGCAGCTGTGACTTTTGTCAGAATAAGCAGTGATCAGGCAGACCAAGGACACCCTGCCAGAAGCCAGAGGAGCTCTGGCACTCCAGGAACCTCCGTACTCCAGAGCCACAAGGCCATGAGAACTCTCTTTCCACTGTTCAACCCAACAGAGGAGAGATTGAGCAATTATCCCAGATTAGAGAAAACCAAGTACATATTCTCCCCACTAAAACCATGTAAAATTTATATTTTCTTTGTATTTAAGTTGTAGCATGAAGAATATTGCAACTCTGTTAGGCTAGTTTATACATAAAGGGGAATTTACTGGTTCATAGAATCCAAAAGGTTGTAGAGAATGTAGCAGTTTTAAGTTATGAGAAGGTGCAGGCTCACCTGGAGGCCGGGGCTCTGCTTTCTGTCTTCACTAACGTCTGCTTCGTGCTGCATCTCAGCTTCTTTCTTTCTCACTGCTGATCAGTTCCTTCACGTGGGGAAGTTTTATACTCTATATTTCAACCATTAGAGGAAGAGAGACTGCCCTCAAGTTTGTTTGTTTTGGCCTCAAATTCAAACTCTCAGGGAATGATTATATTGCCTGTGTTGCAGTCAGGTGTCTTACTCTTGCACATCTGTGGAGGGATCATCCTTCTTTTGATCATTCTTCTCTCTGGGAACATAATGAATTCATTGTATTTCCTTTTTTCTCCTTCTCCTTCCTCTCCTTCTCCCCATCCCTGACCCTCATCCTCAATGTGTCTCTTTCTTTTCCTATATCATGAGCAACTTGATGAGGGGTGACCCATACTTTAGTTCCTGGGTTCAGTAAATGTTCTGAACAATCAGTTGCAGCCTGGGGATGGCATTTTCCACACCTCCTCCCCTCCTGGGTCAATTGCCTACTCTTGAACCAACAAACTATGGTCAGCGTGGTCAGGGGTTTAGGGATACAAGGCAGTTCACGGTGTCCATGTAACTGAGGGAGAGTTCCCAAGAGAAAGATTGAGTGAGGGTATCTCAGTCAGTCTGGACTGCCGTAACAGATTACTACCCACTGGGCAGCTTAAACAACAGACATTTATTTCTCACAGTTCTAAAGGATAGAAAGTCCTAGATCAGGGTGCTGGTGGGTTCTGGTGAGGGTCCTCTTCCTGGTTTGCAGATAGCCATCTTCTTGCTATATCTTCATGTGTCAAGGGGGGGGGGGGGTGGAGAGAGAGAGAGAGAGAGAGAGAAAGAAAGAGAAAGAGAACTCTCCTCTTCTAAGTGCACTAATCCCATCATCAGGGCTCCATCCCTGTGACCTAATCACCTCCAAGTACCATCGCAATAGAGATTAGCGATTCAACATATGAATTTTAGGGGGACACAAGCATTCAGTTAATAGCATTTGGTGATGTTAAAAGCAAGTCCCAGTAATACACAACATGACATCAATCCTCTCAGGACGCCCCAGGACATTCGGGTTTCTTAGGGTTGTAGGGGAGGAAAAGGTTCATGCCTGAGGCCGTTATAACAAAAGGCAGATTAACACAATGAAACCATACACAATTTATTTTACTATTTTATTTTTATTTTTTGAGATGGAGATTTGCTCTCATTGTCCAGGCTGGAGTGCAAGGGAGTGATCTCAGCTCACTGCAACCTCCACCTCCCATGTTCAAGCGATTCTCCTGCCTCAGCTTCCTGAATAGCTACAGGTGTGTGCCACCACGTCTGGCGAATTTTGTATTTTTAGTACAGATGAGGTTTCTCCATGTTGATCAGGCTGGTCTCGAACTCCCAACCTCGGATGATCTGCCCGCCTCAGCCTCCCAAAGTGCTGGGATTACAGGCGTGAGCCACTGTGTCTGGCCACAAATTTATTTTTTATGATTTTATGTGACATGAGAGCCTTCATCAAGAAATGAAGACCCCAAAGAAACAGGTCTATTTGTGTATTTTCATGCCTAGGCTTGCTGAAGAGTGGTCAGTCATGGAGAAGTACGATTGGAGGAGAAAAGAATATGATCTAATGGTAAAAGCCAGGGGAATCTTAGCAAGCCCTGTTTTTTCTGATTCTTCTTAGTGTCTCTGTGTCTTTGGCTCCTTTCCCTTGGGTATAGGGAGGGCTTCTCTTGAATGAGAGTCTCAAGGCCTTCCTTAGGGAAGAAGGGTGAAGGGATGGTAGGAAGGGCCTTCGTGCTTCTGTTTTCTCAAGTGCTGATGTGCCATCTTTTGGGGTAACGTGTTTTAAATCCTATTAGGAGTGATGGAATGGTGAGTGGCTTACTCAGAGAAGTCCACAGTAATCCTACCAGTCTCCAAGATGGCCCCAGTGGTCCTTCACACATGTACTTTTATCCCAGGCTGAATCCAGGCTGGCCTGTGTGATTAATCGAAATCGAGCCCAGTTGAGCTGGCGGCATGTGGCTTACAGGGCAGGTCTTATGGGGCTTTGTAGCTTCCATTTGCTTTTACAGGTCCCTTGCTCTTGTTGTGAGCACAGTCATGCAACCCTGTTAGGGGCTCATGTGGAGAGGAACCGTGGCCTTCCACTGACAGCCAGCAGCCCCTTGCCAGTCATGTGAGTATGCCATCTTGGAGCAGACCCCGATCAAGGCTTCAGCTAATTGCAGCTTTGGCTAACACCTGACTACAATTTCATGAACAGCTTTTTCAAGCCAAACTAGCCAGCCAAGTAGCTCCCAAATTCCGGACCCAGAGAAACTAGTTGTCAAAGATAAGAAATATCTACCATTATTTTAAGCTTCTAAGTTTTGGGTAATTTATTATGCATGGTTAAATTAATTTTTGTACAATCCCAAATCAGGCAAGTCAGGGTAAACTTTCTTATCCTTAAGTAGCCATACATAGTACCCATCTAATGTGACTCAAATAGAGAGGAAATGGGCAGAAAATTCTACATTCTTTTCTTTGGATCCCATAGGTATTCTGTTAAAAAGATAAAGCAGAAAGAATACAGGAAACAAAGAACCCTGATGTGTATTTTACCTAGTTTGCTAATATCACTGGAATGCTAAGAAAGGAAATGTCAAGCATAGCACATTGAAGAAAAAAAAAAAAAAAACACTAAAAAAGTAAAAGCTATTCAGAATATGTGAATTTTCATCCCAACTTTCGGCCAAGTCATTAAGCTTTTTCTGCTCCAACTTCCCTGGGTTACTCAAGGATCACATGAGATAATGAACACGGAAGCTCTCTATAACTTTTAACATCTTGCAAATATCACATCGTCAATGTTAGAATCATGAGGACAAAGGGTGTGAATGTGGGTTAGAATTGGAAACTGGGAGGAAGAAATAAGAGAAAACCTGTTCATTTGCTTCTCTAATACAAGTAAGTTTCCTGATAATAGAAAAATACTTTTAGTCAATGTTGAATATTACCTTAATATTGTTTGGGAACATTTCTGTGTGTAGGAAACCTCGAAATAAGACCTCCATTTGACCCATGAATTACAGAGTTGCTAATAAGCGGATTCCTAACAATTCTGTCTCCAGGCATTCTCCTGACATCCCACAGCTGTGCGATTGCAGGGGGATCTGAGAGTTGCAGCTCCCGCTAGGGCTGTGCCACCCACTGATATATAACCCGCTGGAAGGTGTTATCTGTATCAGTCTTCCCTTGGAGACCCCATACCTCAGCAGGTATATTTCATGAGTGAAGGTATAACTGATGAATCTTCTAATTTTATAGTCTGAAATGGGATGATAAAATGCTAGATTTATAGATATTGTTTCATTGTGTACAACACTCACGTTTCTTATTCCCATCTGGTGTGAAGAAAAGAAATTTGTTCTCCCTTTATCGTGTCATGCTGTTAAATGTACATTGCTAAGATCTTGAGGAGTGGAAGCATAGCTATCCACCAGCATAAGAGATGTGGTGCTGTGGGCGATACTTTAATGCCAGCAGAGCTTAACCAAAGGCATTTTATTGCCATTGCAGTTATTTTTTATTTTGGAAGGGGAAGATAAACCTTTATGTCCTGGCTTATTAACAAAACCTACCCTCAAATTAGGATGAGCTTTTTTAGATATGCAGTTGTCTGCCGATTCTTCCCCAAATTTCATGCTACTAAATGTGCAGACTGCTTCATTGTTGTAGAGCATTAGAAATTATGCCCAAGGAGTGCATTTTCAATTGTAGCCTTATCAGGTGGCCTTTCTTTGGCCATGCAAAGTGGCTTCTTACAGATTTTAATGCATTGAAAATAGAAGTTTCTCTCTTCTAAAACCAGAACCAAAAGTTCATGCCAGTACCTGACAGAGACTGCCCTTTGTGACTTCCCAGATCCCATGTAAAGAACATGTCCTCATGTATGCTCTTATATTTAGCATGCTCCCATTAATGTGTCACTTCTCTTATGGAAGAACAATTAGGCATTCATCTCGCTAAAATAGAGGAGAAGCATAAAAATACAAGCATCACAAAGGGGATGAGAGAGGACAAATAAAAGAAAAAGAATGTGTCTGTGTTATTCAAAATCATGACATTCAAATAACACCAGTCTCTATATAAGGCCTTGGGGAAAAAAAAGGAGGAGAACGCAATGCAAAATGAATTTCTAAAAGAAATTTGTGAAGGAGTGATATCTATCACAGAGCAGATCCTCTTTTAAGGATTGGCAAACTTATTTAAATATTTAAAATTTAAATGGGCAAAACTTCAGTAGTCATTTTTAAAAAATTTTTTATGTTTTCTTCTGAGACAGAGTCTCTCACTGTCACCCAGGTTGGAGTGCAGTGGCACAATCTTGGCTCACTGCATCTTCCACTTCCCAGGTTCAAGCGATTCTCCTGCCTCAGCCTCCTGAGCAGCTGGGATTACAGGCGCCCATCACCACACCTGGCTGTTTTTTATTTTTGTATTTTTAGTAGAGATGGGGTTTCAGAATGTTGGCCAGGCTGGTCTCAAACTCCTGACCTCAAGTTATCCACCCACCTCAGCCTCTCAAAGTGCTGGGATTATAGGCATGAGCCACTGCGCCCAGTCCATCTTGTTTTTAATAAACCACTAAATATGTTCTTTATATATATGTATATGTATGTTTATGTATTGTGATAAATAATGTCTTCATTATAGAAAGAAATTGAAGCACCTGTTTCTCAATTACATTAAAAAAGAATCTGGTTTCCCTTGAATATTGGTGTATGTTTCCCTTGAATATTGGTGTATATTTACCTTCCATCAAAAATATTTACCTATTAATTACAAGAGACTTTTGAAAGATCTCAAAGTGATGATAGGAAGAGGAAAATAAATATGTAGTAGAGAGATTTAAGGAAGAAAAATAATAATGGCTAAGGCTGGCAGCTATTCAGCACTTATTTTGTGCTAGACACATTTATGTATTTATGTATTATCTCATTTAATACAAATGGTCTTATTTCAATGTCACCGCCATTTTCACAGGGTTCCAATTGGAGAGACAGAGAAACAGACACTCGTGATTAAGATGCTTAATGAATAATTATAAAATGAACTGGGCGAAATGATAGTGATTTGGGAGATAGAGGGGACTGCAGGGTCAGAGGAGGCTTCTTTTGGGAGGTGACATTTGGAGCGAGTGACTGGGGAGAGAACGGCATGAAATGGGGTTGGGCTGGACGTTGAAGAAGTAGCCTGCCTCTTCCTCAGATGGTGAACATCTTCCCATCTATAAAAGCAGGACTATGCATTTTACTGGCTGCATAATCTTCTACTTAATAGTTGTGACATGACTTCTTATCTCTTATTTTTGAGCACTTAATTCCATGTTTTGCTGCTATAAACAGTGCTATAGAGAACTGCCATGTTCACACATCCTGAGCCCTCCAGATTATTTCCCTTAGATAAATCCCCAGAAGTAAGATTTTGGAGTCAAAGTGCACAGGCCTTTACCATTTTACCCCTATGTGACTTGCCATGGCAGTGGCAGGACTGAAACCCAAGGCTGTTTGGCACAAGCCAAGGTTCTGACCACTCGAAGGCTCCTGTGATCCCATCGGGAGCTCCTCCACTATGACTTTTCTCTTACCTTTAAATATTTGCCAGCTTAGAAATTTAGGAATTTCACAAATTCGTATCAGGTCTCTTTCCACATGTTCAATACTGAAGTTATTATGTTCTTTAACGACCCAAAAAAAAAAAAAAAAAATCCAACCTCCTGTTTTGTATTCTTGTTTATTTGATTGTTATCACCATCGTCCTGGTCACTGAGACTGGGGATCTTACTGGAGTGTCCCCCCTTTTCTTTTTACTTTTCTTTTTTCTTTCTTTCTTCCTTTTTTTTTTTTTTTCTGAGACGGAGTCTTGCTCTGTCACCCAGGCTGGAATGCAGTGGCATGATCTTGGCTCACTGCAACCTCTGCCTCCCAGGTTCAAGCGATTCTCCTGCCTCAGCCTCCCAAGTAGCTGCCGTTACAGGCATGTGCCACCACGCCCAGCTAGTTTTTGTATTTTTAGTAGAGACAGAGGTTCACCATGTTGGGCAGGCTGGTCTTGAACTCCTGACCTCAGGTGATCCGCCTGCCTTGGCCTCCCAAAGTGCTGGGATTATACATGTGAGGCACCGCGCCCAGCCTGTCCCCTCCTTTTCACCAGCCACATCCCGTCGTCCATCACACTTTTTCCACTCTTCCTCCTCTTTCTGGGATCTGACCCTCCCCTCCAGCTGCACCACCACCAACACCCTGCTGGTCCTTTCCTCTTTCATATATTCTACCTTCAATGTTTCTTGGAGTCTAGTATTGCCAAACTTCACAGTGTCTCTGAGGGATCTTTGTAAGAGGAAATATATGGAAAAGATCATGTGAAACCCCAGCTTAAACTCTTGGCATGCTCCTTGCTACCACAATCTGTACACTATCAAATGGACAATGCCATCACGTGGTATGCGGGTCCCCCACAGTCTGGCCCATCTGCCTTCAACCTCCCTGTGTCACTCCTTCCATGACAACCCCTGCAGTGCTGCCAGTCTCCAGGTGGTCGAGGCTGTGCTTGTCTTTTCTGATTTTGCTCTGCCTGGTGCGTCTTTCCTTTTTTAAGATGTGTCTTTATTTTCTCCTGTGTGATGTCTTCACTAGCCTCCAGGGTCATTGCCTGGCACCTTGTCCTGTATTAGTCAGTTCTTGCATTGCTGTAAAATAATACTGACACTGGGTGATTTATAAAGAAAGGGGTTTAATTGGCTCACGGTTCTGCAGGCTGTACAGGAAGCACAGTAGCATCTGATTCTGGGAGGTCTCATGGAGGAAGGCAAAGCGGAGCAGGCATCTTGCATGGCAGGAGCAGGACCAAGAGAGAGCAAGGTGGGAGGTACCACACGTTTTGAAACAACCAAATCTCACAAGAACGCACTCTCGCGACTACAGCACCAAGTGGTGATGGTGCTAAACCATGAGAAACTGGCCCCGTGATCCAGTCACCTCTCGCCAGGCCCCACCTCCTGCACTGGGGATTATAATTTGACGTGGGATTTGGGCAGGGACACAGACCCAAACCATCTCACCCCCTTCATGCCTCGTGCATAGCACCATCAGAGCAACGTGAGAGAAATTTTCTTTCCTGGAGGCCAAATGGCAAACCTGAGTCTGGGTAGTGGATAGAAGAAATACATTGTAATTCTCTTAGTAAATGTATCAGGTGGGGGTAACGAAAGTACCTGCAGCATGAGGTGGTGATGTGAAAAGTCCCTGCAGCATGCGACAGAATGCATGTAAAGCCCTTAGATCCATGCCTGGCTCACCATAAGCACTCTGTTTGTGCTAATTATTGTGGTTGTCAATGTTATTATCCATTCAAAAAGCATTTCTGGTCCAATGGATATTGTAATAAGAGAAAAGCACAAATTTACAGTGAGTTAATGAGTGAGTACCAAAAAGATGTAGAATAAAAAGAGGGCTGTTTCTTTCCCAAAGGATATCAAATGGTGCTGCTGTGCCTTAATATAGAAATGATATTTAGGTGTCTGAGATGATAGAATAATAATAATTATCCTTATTGTGATGATGATGACAGCAATAATAATAATAATAATAAGCCTGATAGTTATTCAGTGCTTCCTTTGTACAAGGCTTTATCAGACTAAGTACTTGGTATGAGTTATTTCATTTAATTTCCACAGAAACCTCTCAGGGCAAGCATTTTTAATCTCCTTTTGACAGATGAAAACCTTTGAAACAGAGGAAGGTCAGTTTCCTTGCCCAAGCTTCCACAGTTGGAAAATTGTGGGACCAGGGTTTGAACAAGGTGTAATTCATTGTGATTTCACTAAAGTCTGGACACGCCTGTGCTTGACCTTGGATTTAACCCTCTGTTGGAACTTTATCCTCAGTTTGCATGTGCAAAGATCTTCCCCTTTGAAGGCTGACAAAAGACACCCTCAACTCACATCTCCTGGTTGATGAGAATCAGAAATCGTCTCCTGCGTGATCATCCATGTGCAAATTGAAAAATGCTTTCAAATATGATAGAGACAAATAAGGGGTCTCTTGGGATTTAAAATTCCTTTGTGATTTAGGACCCTGTGTTTGCTTTGGAGTTAACTTGTGCAGGTGGAGGGGGAAGATGTGGAAGCGTCCTCCTGGCAGGCTTTGCATTCAGTAGGAGCTGGGTAAAGGTAAAATGGGGAGTGAAGCTTATATTTTAGAGGTGTTATTCAGTAGAATTAAAAAGACCCAGGACATTGAGAACACCATGTTGATGCTTAATAATATATCTACATGTCAATATATTATTAAGACTTTATAGCCTATTTCCAAAAGACTATAAAGCGTGCTATAGTGGAAACAGAGTAAAAAGGAAAAAAAAAAAAAACTTACATATTACAATGTAAGTTTTCACTCTTTTCTATACTCATTAACTTTTTCTATTATTAATGAACTGAGTAATAGATAATGCAGCTTCTATAATTTGTATACCTATAACAGACATGCTTGGGAAATATATCTGCTCTCTACTATCATTGGAAAGTCAGGTTTCCGCAATAAACTGTCCATGGACACATATCAGTTCTTCAGAACTGTGGACTCTCATCTCTCTTCAAACCTCACCCGAATAATGTTCCCACAGTTGGATTAGCACGGAACCTCACAGCTGGTCAGTGAGGATATGTGTGCTTAAAACGAGCTTTTAATTTGGACCTTGAAGTCAAAATAATAATGCCGTTTCATTTAGATAATTTAGATCTCTTTTGCTGAATCCATCCTAGATCTTTTTATTCACTAGAGTCCCTGAGTAACTGGAGACCAGTGTTTAGTGAGGGTGGAGATGGAGTGAGGTGCTGGCATTGGGAACAGGTGCATAAACATCTGTCTGCTGTAGCAGAAGGAGTTAATGCTGTTTGGAAGGTGTGAATGAAGTGCTGGACATTTGGACTTTTCTATTTTTTAGTTCTTGCAAATACTGCTGCTTTATACATTCTTTTGGTAGATATTTTTGCTGGGTTTATACCTACAAGTAGAATCACTAGGTCATAGAGCAAGTATATGCTGAGCTTTGGAAGACACTGCCAAACAGTTTTCTAAATTGCTTGTACACATTTAAATGCACCAGTGATGATTCCAGTTGTTTCTCATCCTTGCAACACTTGGTATTTTCTTTTTCACTTTTGCCATTTGTCATTAATTTTGCCAGTGCTTTTATCTTATTGTTTTAATTGCTATGTCATCGATAAGCAGTGAGGCTGCTCACCTTTTCAAATGCTTACTGACCACTTGGATGTCATATTTTATGAAATGTTTGAATATGTCTTCTGACCTTTATTTATAAATTGGGATCTTGGTCTTTTTCTTACTGTGTTTGAGGAGTTGTTTATAGTTTGTAGATATGAATCCTTTGTTGGGCATATGGATTAAAAATAACTTTGCCCTTGGTAGGCCTTGTCTTTTTACTTACTTAGTAACATTTTTTGATTAACAGAAGTTCCCAATTTTATGAAATAGAATTTATTGTTTTTTTGTTTGCAATCTACTTAGAATAAATTGTTATATATGTCATGAGATAAGAATAACATTCTTTTTTTCACTTTCAGTTTTGAAACCTATTTTCTCTAGTTACAGCATTGCAGATTGGCAGTTCCCCCCCTCCCCGCACCATTTCAACACTTTAAAAATGTCATTTCATCATCTCTTGAACATAGTTTCAGTTGAAAAGTCAGCCATCGGTCTTATTATTGCTCTTTGAACGAACCGTTCCTCACTGACTTTAGTTTTCAGCAGTTTTACTCTGATGTGCATAGGTGTGGTTTTCTTTGTATTTATATTGCTCAACATTGGTAGAGCCTCCAGAATCTTTGTGTGTCTGTGGTTTTATGTCTTGTTAGTTTTGCAAAATTCATAGTCTGTCTTCACATACTAATTCTGACACATTATTTCTTTCCTCTCCTTTGGAGACTAACACTTGTTAGATTGTAAAATATGGTGTCTTGTATATCTCTTGTAGTCTCTTCAATTATGGTCTTTTTTGTACTTGCAATTGCTTATTTGTCTCTGTGATTTCAGCTGGATATTTTCTATTGGTCCATTTCCAGTTCACTAATTCTTTCTTGTACCATGTTTAACCTGTTGTTTAACACATTCATCAATTTTTAATTTAGGTTATTTTATTTTTGATTTCCATAATTCCCATTTATTCTTTTTATGCATTATAGCTATATGGTGAAGTTCACCATCTCACCATCTATTTACTTGAATAATAATCACAGGTATTCTAAAATACATGTTTGATAACTCAAATTTCTGGGCACCTAACAGTGTTGTTATTGTTTTTTTCAACCTCTGTTGGTTTTTGGTCATTTAATCTTTTTGCATATCTGGACATTTTTCTATGGGTTCCTCTTCCCCTTAGTTTTTGGTTATTTTATTTTCTTGCATACCTAGGGTTTTAAAAAAGTCTTTTGTCTACTAGAAACATATTTGTTTCCTCATCGGTGGAAATGTAAGTATTTAATTACAATCTCCACTGTGCTTCACTCAGCCTTTCTCCCTTTGTATCTGTCTGCTATGAGTCAAACACAAGTTTACTTTGTCCCACAGACTATAAGGTTACACCTCAAACTCTATGAGTTTGAACATTTCTCTTTAGCTTTGAGATGAGGTAGGTGGACTACCTCCTATTTCTCCCTGGGGGTGGAGAAGGCAAATATTACAACACTTGAACAACATTTTCCAGTGAAATTCTCTTTTTAAGCTCAAACTCCCTTCTTGGCCTGAATAAACACCTTTATAACTAGTTTATCACCTCAGCCTGGAAGGAAAGTGTAATGGCACTTACTGTCTTGGGGTCTAAGTTGAAACAGATAAAAGTTCCCTTTTGGTAACTGGTTATAATTTGTAATAATATCATTATTTTTCTTGCTATAAAAATATGAATATTAACTTAAAATGCTTGATTTTTAATTGTTTAAAATTGCAATCAATCCATAAAAATTAGAAAAATTGTTGGTCTGTGTGTACCCATGAAGCAGGTAGCCCACAGCTTACTGAAAGTTTGAAAAATACTGCTCTAAATTTTTTGTCATTTCACATAATCACACAATTTACCTGCTAAGAATCACAACTACTTAATTTTTGACCCATTGTGGGCATCTGCTTTTGGATGCATTGAATTTATGATGTCCAGATGACATCAATATCTAATAGTAATAGGCAGTTAGAATTATGGGTCTAGACCTCCAGATGACATCAATATCTAATAGTAATAGGCAGTTAGAATTATGGGTCTAGACCTCAGAGATTAGAATATTATGAATATTTAGAAGAAACTATAGAAATGACTGAGATGCTTAGGTAAGGGATGTAGAATGAAAACCAAGTGGAAGCCAGAATATGTAAGACTCAGGTAAGCTGATGGCCTTAGGACTTTAGTTATGATGAAGAAGACTTACTCTTCCAGGGGTTCCTTTATCCTGATGTATACAAATAACTTTGTGTTTGTGTACCCTTATCATTCTGGTTGTAATCTTTAAGTTCATGTTCAAGACTTTCTAGATCTCTCACTCCCCTCTGCATGTGTGTGTGTGTGTACGTGTGTGTGTATACATATACATAGCTATGTGTGTGCGCGCGCGTGTGTGTGTGTGTGTGTGTAGTTTGGCTCTGTGACCCCACCTAAATCTCACGTTGAATTGTAGTTCCCGATGTTGGGTGGGAGGTGACTGGATTTCCCCCTTGCTGTTCTTGTGATAGACAGTGAGTTCTCACGAGATTTGGTGATGTAAAGCTGTGTGGCACTCCCCCTTTGTGCACGCTCTCTCTCTCTCTCTCTCTCCTGCTCTGCCATGGTAAGACGTGCTTGTTTCCCCTTTGCCTTTTGCCATGATTGTAAGTTTCCTGAGGCCTCCTAGCCATGCTTCCTGTATAGCCTGTGGAGCTGTGAGTCAATTAAAAACTTGTTGTCTTCATAAATTACCCAATCTCAGATAGTTCTTTCTAGCAATGTGAGAACGGACCAATACACACACACACACACACACACACACACACACTTAAAACCAAAGAGCTGAGCAGAGTTTGAGTTTGTTTAAACCCAGTTGTATGTGTGTATGTGCGTGTGTGTGTGTGCATGTGTGTGTGTGCCTGTGTGTGCATGCATGCGTATATGTACGTGTGCATGTGTGTATACATGCGTGTGTGTGTGAAGTGGCAGTTTCCTGACCCTGTGGCTCCTGATAACGATGACGTAGTGATAGAACAATGACAATGATTGTGGAATATAAACGACATTTTAGCTAAACTAAGCGCGTTTTTCTTCCTTCAGAGGCAAAGTTCTGCATCTTCTTTTGCCCGTCACCCTTGCTGATGTCTCATGTATCTTAAACTATCATCACTTCGTCATTCTATCACGGCTACATGCCATTAGCATCCTGTTCCATAGCACTCTTGGAGTATCTTGACTGCCCTGTGAATTGACCCAGCAATTATGGCCAAATGCCTTAGGAATGGTCCTGTACATTATAAACACATCAATACGCATGCTGATGTGATAATGCTAAAATTACACTTCTCGCTTTCAGTAGCTTCCAGAAAGTCACTTACAAAGGGATGCTTCCTGGTCTAAGGTGAAACCCCTCAGTCACCAGTCCCTGCAATGTCTGGGGCCCTGGGAGCCAGATAGATTGGAGCCCAGAAGAATGATATCCTTGCCTTGGCCTTAGATTTTGCTAATTCTGTGAGAGACATTAGCACAATATTATTAGAATCCTCCAAGATTCTTCCACTCATTGAATTGACACTAATTAATTATGTCAGCAGATTCCTTTAGGATAAAGGCTTTAACTTGCTGCAGATGCAGGTTGACTACTCACAGGTACTTAAAGGGTTACAGTGCAGAAGTAAAGAACAGTCAAAAATTCCCATCTCCACCTTTCTCTCCCCATTGATATGATGGTCCCAGCTCCCTGCAAACTGACTACTTGTCCTCTCTCTGATGACATCAGTATCACTCAAGCACTGTCAACACTTCAGTTTGGCAGCATCTGTGGGCTAGAGTATGTCTTGGGAATTTAAAGAAATAAGATGTCAAATCCAAAAGGAGTACTCCTTTTTGCTAGAGACTCATATATTTTGGAAAGCATGTAGGAGAGTTCACGGGAGTCTTTGCCTAGAGTTTCAGAATTTTAATAAACAATATTCCTTTTTTTAATACCACTGGTGGTATTTCTCTACTACATACTTGATTGTTGTCAGTGGTAGAAACACACAATAGCTGTCCTAACACTACATATGTCCATGGAGCCAGCGAGGCTGTTCCATTAATTCTGTGTTTGCAGCTTTGACAATGTTGTGCAGGGAAAGACTGAATTTCTCTGGACTGTAGATTTTTCTTTTCTCTAAAACAAAAGACAGTGAAAACGTGAGAGAACAAAGAGATAGATTCTGTCTCTCTTTTGTTCACACATTCATTCAGCAAACATTTAATGAGTGGGTAGGGAGTGTGTGAATAAGATACAGATCAGTCCGCCAAAACTTCGTAGTAGAGTAAGAGAGGCCTATAAACAATGGACTTTTACATATTAGGGCAAATCTGTAGTGCGACTAGTACAGTCTGCCAAAGATCACACTTTCAGGAATACATTCTACTTAGGAAGGCATTTGGGTCTCCCCAAAGAAGAGATTAATTTGGCTAGGCCTTGAACAATGAAACAAGGAGTATGATTTGATCCAGTGGGGTTGCAAGAAAGGAAAAAAAAAAAGGAATAAGTGAAGTGAAGGTTTATGCATGTTTAAGGAATTGTGGACACGGACTTTGCTATACAGGCTGTATGGGCGACAGAGACTTTCCGTGGGTGGAAGGCGAGAGAATGTGGCACAAGGTCATTAAGGACCCTGAACACCATGCTAAAGTGTTTGAGAGAATGGAAAGTAAAGTTATTTTTTTTTCTCTTAAATTTGAAAACAGTATGACAGGCACAAATGCTATAAACCAAGATCATTCCTTAAAAGACAATAATTCTTGATTGGATAATCTCCTAATGAAAAACAAAGAAAAAGAAATAATGTATCTCATTGTCCCCAGTGCACCGTGGGATCCTAGAGTGAGTCTCCTTATTGCAGTGTTGGCCTCATCTGTTCATGTTTACTTCCGTGACTGGTATTTGGATTGCTTCTTGAACCACCCTGGCATTGCTTCATCTTTCCAGACAGCTGCTCTTTTGAAGCATCTTTTCAAGAGATGCTTCTCTACGTATCTAGACAGAGCATACACTTGTCAATCAAAACACAAATAGCACGCAAGCAACCTGCATGTCCAGAGGCTGGAGGAGAGACAGGGCTACTTTCCCACTGAGGACCTGCCAAGTGTAGAATGACTGGGCTCTTTGTGGTCCCTCTGAAATCGCAGAGAGGGACCTCAGCACGAAAACCTCTGCTTCTGCCCTCCGTCTTGTATACTCATCTTTTACTATTTTTAATAAGAAAACTCTGAAGGGCTTCCAAAGACCACAAAATTACTACACAACAGTTTTTTACCTGCTTTGTGGAGGCAAGTGACTGTGATTTTTTTTTCCATTGCCTAGCATTCTTCTATATTAGCATTGGATCTTTTTTTTTTTGTTTTTTGTTTTGGCCTCTCCCCCTACAAATGGCCAGGCCTGAAGTTACTCATTATTCGAATGAGTTTTTGATTCAACAATAGAGTTTCCTGGGGTGTGAGAGATGGTCTCTGAGGACAGTCAGTGGGCAGCTTCTATTCACAGTGTTGGAATCAGAGCTGTTTTGCATGCCAAGGGGGAGATTGAACCGGGAGTTTATGCAAAAGCTTCAATAGGGCTTATACTGGCCCAGTCACATTTCTTAGAATGTCTGGGATGATGTGAGTGTGACTCTTTCTGGACTTCATCCACTCTCTCCCTTTTCAAAGAATAACTGGCTTGCAGAGAGATTTGGCAAAGCAGGGGACATGGAGCACCACCGGGACCAAAGGGTTTCTGGTTCCTATTTGTTTTCCTGTCAGGTGTTGCTGGGAGATCCGTTCCCTCCAAACTACTGCCAACTATGTGAACTCTAGTAATTTGGTAGGGCAAATAAATTACTGGCAAATCCAGCACAGCAAATTGTGGGCTAATAGCGAAGGCCAGAGATGTCTCTGTTAATGGCTCTTGCGCAGCCTTTTGTCAACTGAGGGAGGAGTCGAATCTGAATCCTGAGAAGTTGGACTTGGGGCAGGGACAGAAAGCCCAGGGAAATTGCAGAAGATGAAAATGTTGTTTCCATCACTGATAATTGTTTTTTTTTTTTTCCTTTTTTCCAAAAACAAGAAAAAACCAAAACCTAGGCCCAGTGTCTTTTATGGAAAACAAAATGATACGACTGGACATTCAGGTCGGGCGTGGTGGCTCATGCCTGTAATCTGAGCTCTTTGGGAGGCTGAGGCAGGAGGACTGCGTGAGCCCAGGAGTTTGAGACCAGCCTTGGCAACATAGACTCCATCTCTATGAAAAAAAAATTAGCTGGGTATGGTGGTACATATGCGTAGTCCCAGCAACTCAGGAGGTTGAGGCGAGAGGATCACCTGAGCCCAGGGGGTCAATGAAGGTTACAGACAGCTATGATCATGCCTCTGCACTCTGGTCTGGGTGACAGAGCAAGACCCTGTCTCCAAAAAAGGAAGAAAGAAAAAACAATGGAAACTTCAGAAGCCCTAGTGATTTGAGAACTATAGAAAAGAAAAAATTACAGACTGTATGGTAACATCTGCCCTTACAATTTCACAGACCTTTCTCTTCAGTTTCTTTGGCAAAGAAGAAAAGATGTCACAATGATTCAGATGTGTCATTCTTTGGCTCTATCTCACAGAAAAGAGATGAAGTAGGAGTCAGATGCTGATAATGTCGGTTCTCAGTATGCGTTGCTGTCATTGACTAACCAACTGTAGCAAATTTTTCCATGTGTCTTTAGGTATTGAATATCACTGTGTTATGTTCAAGTACTACATTCTTACATTTGTATATATGTACTTGCCTACATACAGATCAGGAATATCTGAATTCTGTTGAACATTTATTTACTCACAGGGAAAAAAAAAGTTAGTTTCTGTTTGTCAGGGAAACTCTTCACCTGTTATTAATTTATTCACTCCATCAGTCAATATTTAATGAAGACTTATTCTATGTCCATCACTGTATTAGGTGATGGGGTTATGGCAGTGAAGAAAACAAAGCAAAAATTCTGACCATCACAGAGCTTATATTCTAGTGGAAGGAGACATATAGACCTATATGTGTGATAATGGTGATGGATGTTAAGGAGGAAAATAAAGCAGGAAAAAGGGATAGGGTGTTGCAATTTTAAGTACAGCGGGGAGGAAAACCTCAGTGATCAGGAGCCATTTACACAAAGACTTAAGTGAAGGGAGGAAGCAGTTCACGTTGGGGAGAGCCTTGTAGGGAGAGGGAATGGCCAGTGCAAAGGTCTGGAGTCTGGAGAGTGCCTGGTGAGTTTGAGTTAGGGCGGGGAGTCCAGTGTGGCTGGAGTAACATGAACAAGAAGAGAATATTGGATCTGGAGAGGAGATCACAAGGTTCCCGGCAGGGTGAGCCAGCAGTGGAATGCTGTGTGGGCTTTGTAGGCGTAAGGATTTTGGCTTTCATGCTAAGAGGATGGGAAGCCATGGAGAACATGGTGTAATTTCCTTTTACAGGGATCATTCAGGCGGCAGGGTGTCAAGGGAAGAACGAGGGAGATGAATTGCAAGAATCTACTAGGTGAGAGGTGATGGACGCCTGGCCTATGGTGGAACGTGAAGGTGGGGAGATGGAGTTGGACTTTGGAGATGATTTCTACCTGTGTTAATGAATCATTGGGGTAGGTACGGTCTGGAAAGGCAGACCTTGGGAAAGGCTGAGGGTAATTCCTAGACGGGGACTCAGCAGAGGACCCTCAGCAGTCAAAACCCTTGGGACCGTGCAAATGAGTGCCTTGGTCCTCAAGGGGGATCGGGACACAGTATCCACGACATTGATTCCCACACCTTCTAGGAGATAGAGTTAAGATTCTTATTCCCACTTTAAAGGTAAGAAAAATGAAGTTTAAAGAGAATTCACCACTCAAACTCCTAAGGTTTTAAGTGATCCCTCTAAGCTGCAAACAGGTCTTCTGATGACATGTCCTGACAACACTTTTTTGTCAATCACCTAAACCCCCACTACCTACTCACCACAGGTGCCTGCATTCCTAAATGAAGACCAGATGTCACCTGCAGTGTTGAAGTGCTGGCTCTTATAGTGAGTGGCTGTGAATAAACTCCATGCCCTCATGTGTGACCAACCTGTAGATCTTTGTCCACAAACATGGGTATGGACTGGCACACACCTGAATGTGTGATGGGCTGTGCACCCAGCCTCTTCTTTCCTTCTTGCTTCCCTCCCTTCTGCTTCCCTCCCTCCATCCCTCCCTCCCTCATTTCCTTGACCAGCTTGTAATAATAGATTCTGTGTAATAATAGTACATTTTGTGCCCATTAAAGTGCTACATGCTCTTTATGCAGTTTCCTATTTATTTATTTTTAAAAAGTATGAATTAAAAAGCTAGTGCAAGGACCTGACTCTGGAGCCTTGGAGGAAGAGAGTTTTGAGGTAGGAGACATTTGAACGTGCTTCTTCTGAGATGCCTGTGGGACATTTAAGTTGAAAGCTACAAGGCTCCAGCTCAGAGAGACCTATGTGGAGACTACGTTGGGAATTTCTGAACATTCTACTCTGAAAATGTGTGTCCTGAACCTCTGACTGATAATCAGTGCATCAGTTTCCTATTTTACCTTATCCTTCCTGTTGTTTCTAAGTGTGCATGAATCTATCAGGTAAGCTGAACAAACGAGAATCGGGTCTAAAACAAGCGTAACTTTACTTTGCCTCTCATTACCCCATTAAACTTGATTAGTAGAACTTTTTTCCCTTCAATCCTGGATGCAGGTTCTGGCATATCCCAGAGCTTTTCTTTTTATTCTTAGAAAATGTGCATCCCTGTGGTGACATAAGGCATAGACTCAATTTCAAACATTTAATGTCCAGTCCAAGCTATTATTCAAGTTGTCTGACTTGGCTTCAGGTTAAAGCGTCAACCTCCTGGAACCAACCTGGGTCAGTCTGGAGGCAGGAGAGGAGGGAGCTAGAATGCCTTATCTCACAAGCTTCTGCTTCCTGCCTTGGGAGGAGAAGGAGAAGGGAAGTTAAGAGTATGGGGCAATTCTTTTTTTTTTTTTTTTTTAAATTTATTTATTATTATACTTTAAGTTGTAGGGTACATGTGCATAACGTGCAGGTTTGTTACATATGTATACTTGTGCCATGTTGGTCTGCTGCACCCATCAACTCGTCATTTACATCAGGTATAACTCCCAATGCAATCCCTCCCCCCTCCCCCCTCCCCATGATAGGCCCCAGTGTGTGATGTTCCCCTACCTGAGTCCAAGTGATCTCATTGTTCAGTTCCCACCTATGAGTGAGAACATGCGGTGTTTGGTTTTCAGTTCTTGTGATAGTTTGCTAAGAATGATGGTTTCCAGCTGCATCCATGTCCCTACAAAGGACACAAACTCATCCTTTTTTATGGCTGCATAGTATTCCATGGTGTATATGTGCCAAGAGTATGGGGCAATTCTTACGTTGCTGGTTCATACCCTGGGCCTGGCAGATGTCTGGTTCTTTCCATGAAGTACATTTGAGCTCCTTGTAGGTTATAGCTTGGACTCTCTCAACTGGTTTTACCTTAAGAAAGGATAAGCCTCTATTCTGGGTAGCTTTGTGGCTCTTTCCTCAGCCCAGGTGCATTGGTAAGACCCTCACCCTCTATCCCCAACCAGCCTCTTTCTACAGACATCTCCTTGTCCCTCCAGGCAGCTCTCCTGGCTAAAACAGGGCCCAAGTACTCATGCAGACTGTCCCTCTACCCTGCCCTGCCCATGCCTGGTGTGGCACAGCAGTGTGGCCTACACCCCAGCAGTGTGTCAGCCCTTCCTGTGTCTGTGAGATTTCTTGTGCAGGAGTCAGCCTCATCCACGGTCTCTTCAGCTTCCTCAGAGGAGAATGGGGTGCAAGTTCCTGCACTTCAAAATTTCAGGGGATGCAGGCCAGGCTCTCCAAGGAGAGGGAGAAACTGTGTGCCCCTGGGGAAGTCTCTTCTGCTCCTCCTGTGCTCTCATTTGATGGAGGAGCCATGGGCGACCACCCTCCTTCCACGACGTGTTGCTTCCTTGTTCTTCACACCCATGGGTAAAAATACCCCGAAGTGAGAAATCACAGAAGTGACATTAGAAGGCTGCTTAGGCAGCAAGCTTGAGGGAGGTCGTGAAGGGAGGAAGGAACAATGTGACATCCCTGAAGGAAGGAGCCTCCAGAGAAGCTGGGAAAGGGAGTGAGGAAGCAGGTGCTGGCACTTCCTTTGTCATTTCTCCCTTTACCTCAAATAACCTGGGATGGGGATTTGGTGGCACAATGCCTCACTGTGTGCCATAACATTCCCCAGGCTGTGGAATGCCCGTGCACCAAGGGGCAGCCAGCCGTGAGGAGAGGCTGTGGGGCTGCAGGTGGGCTGAGGTCCTGCCTCCCAGAAGGTCCTTCTCACACTGCTCACACTTGCTCCTCCAAAGCTGCTAGGTAAAAGGAAGTAGGTCGTTTTGTGGGTGGGAGAACCATTCTCAATTACAAAAAAAAAAAGAGAAATTCTTCTAAGGTTCCAAGAATTTCAGCTTGTAAGTCAGAAATTTCACACCCCAAATGAAATTGGCAGAAAGCCCAGAACTCGCCATTTTCACTTTAGGTACTAAAATTCTCACATGGATTTACTTAAAGAGTAACCAGAGTATTAAAATGTCTTTTGGGCTTAAGATTTATTTGCCTATGATCCATTGGCATGATTATTTATTTACCAAATAAATTGAGAGTTGGTTTTGTTATTTTGAAACTGTCTAGGAATCTCACATTTATGTATTTCTAGTATGTCCTGTGATCAGAAAGCATTGACCTTCTTACAAATAAATTGTATACAATTAATGATCTGTTGGTACACTTTTATATCTTACAGATTCTTCATGCGAACACAATATTATAATGTTTTCTTCTAACTGGATGTACTGGAATCTTAAGTGACTAACTCAGTTGAATAAAGTAGTCTTAGAAGGCTTAATTGTCTCCCATTGGCTACAGTAATAATGAGAGTTTGTGACACTTCTATAGATTGTCGAGAAGTGCATAGGATAAACCTGGACACTGCTGCGTGTTCTTCGTTTTCCAGCATGTATGCATGCAACCCATACATACATGCTCCAAGTACACAACAATGTCTTAACAAATGGAGTCGGCCCTCATTATTTGTGGATTCCCTATCTGAGAATTTGCCTACTCACTAAAATTCATTTGTTGCCCCCAAATCAGTATTCCCAGCACTTCGGTCATTTGCGGACATATACCCAGTGGCAAAAACTTCAGGTCACTGGAGGAGCACATTTCCGGCTGGGTCAAAGGCAACCGCACCGCCATTTTGTTTCCGTTCTCATAGTGTAGACAAGTGTCCTCTTCACAGTCCGCGTCCTCTTCACAGTCCAGTTAGTGCTGTGTTTTTCGCACTTACGGGATCTTTGTTGGTAACTTTGCTATTCAAAATGGCTCCCAAATGTAGCGCTGAAGGGCTGTTTGACGTTCCGAGAAACAAGAAAGCTGTGATGTGCCTCATGGAGAAAATAAGAGCGTTAGAGGAGCTTCCTTTAGGTGTGGTTATAGTGCTGTGGGCTGTGAGCTCAATATTAATGAATCAGCAACACAGGTTAAATAGGGTGTCTTAAATGCACATAAAACGAGGGTGTGTATTGATTGGTTGATGAAAATGTGTGACTAGGGGCTTGTGGGAACATCATCATGTATTTCCTTTAGGAGCAAAGGTTCAGTATTCACTAATTCAGAGTTCTTGGTGACTTTCTAGAACATGACTCCTGTGAATAACAAGAAGCTACTGGTCTCGACTGATATGTTTCCTTAGAAGCACCACCTCTTGTCACTCTGTCCTACGCCAGGACTCCCATAGCTAAGCATCAGATACATCATGGTTAGTCTCCCGCTTCTGAGACCATTCAATATCCTGCTGCTTTAGCAGCAACATGGCCTTCTCCACAGTTTGCAACATATCTGCTCCTCATCCACCCACCACCAGGCCACCACATGCCACCAGCATGTCATGCATGGGCTCCAGGAGACTTACTCCCTCGGCTTCTCATCTCCTCAATCTATTCTTTCCTTGGCAGCAAGAATCCAGAGTCACACCCCACTCAAGGCTCTGCCCATTCTCTGAGCCCTCTCCCAAGATCATTGAAGACTCACTTTTCTTTCTTTCTTTCTTTCTTTCTTTCTTTCTTTCTTTCTT